>NW_026876385.1:0-19190 GCF_032173495.1 Musca vetustissima | reverse complement strand
TCTTTGTCAAAAGAATAGATAGAAAATAGACAAGACAGGATATGTGAGTGTGTGTGCAAAAATCACACACACTCACACTCATAAAAGTAATAGACATTGGAGGATTTAAGAGCCAGTGATTTATTGGTTGTTTTTTTTTCGGAGAAAAACTAAAACGGGATTTCCGTAGTAAATCCCCCTGTCTCTCGCTCTCTTTCTAATGGGATACTCCAATAAGTAACTGTGATTAGGAAGGAAGATAGAGGAGGGGCTCTAAAGAGATTTTTATTCACTTAATATTAAATAGACAATTTTTCATATACAATTTTTTGAAATTTTCTATATAAAATAAATTATTTAAATATTTATTGGTATATAAAAAAATTGAAATATTTATTTTTTATATATAAAAAATAAAATATTTATTTTATATATAGAAATAAAAATATTTATTTTTTATATATAAAAAATAATATATTTTTTTAAAAAGTAAATTATATAAATTTTTTTTTTTTGGTATATAAAAAATTGAAGTATTTATTTTTTATATAAAAATTAAAATATATATTTTTTTATATAAAAATAATTATTTTTTATATATGAAAATTAATATATTTATTTTTTATAAAAATATTTTTATATAAAAATTTTAAATATTTATTTTTTAATTTTTCCAAATTTAATTCCAATTCGTTCTCTTCATTATCTCTCTCTCTCTCTTACATGCCTTTGTATCTCTTTGTGATAAATTTATGATAATTATTCTTGTATACAATTATTATTATAATATGTTGGGAATTTTAATTTTTTTATATTTTTGTTGTTGTCTTTTTTTTTTGCTTCTCATTGTCTCTGCCTTTTGTGTTTTGTTAACTGCAATTAACTATTTGACGTTTTGTGTGCACAGAAATGCATTTACATTTTAATAGAGTCAGTCCGCATACACACATACCTACATACATATATACAGACACAGCATAGACGACAATGCTCATAAAAAGAAAAGAAAGACATTTTTTTAATACAACTAAATAGACAATTATAAATATATAGAGAAAAAAAGAGAAATATATTTGTATGTCCATATGTAACGACTGCATAAAGGCTGGTGTTTGCTGGCATCATCATGAACGAAGGCAACAATTTGCCGTGACTGTAGGCCAAGCATGCTGGTGGTGTTCAATGTAGAGCAAAGGCATCAATGCAAGGCAATGAAACTAAGATCAAAAGTAATAACAAAAGTGATTAAGTCTATATAAGGAAAAAATATTTTTTTATGAAAAAAAAAAATAAATAAAAATGGGAAACAAAATTTAAAAAAAAAAATCTGTAATGTGATTAATTAAAAAAAAATATTTCAATTAAATATTTTTTTAAATAAAAAATATTTTTAAAAATTAAAAAAAAATACAATAATAGTTTTAAAACTATTTTTTTAATATTAATTTTTTATGTAATAATATTTTAAAAATACAAAAAAAAAAAAATTAGAAAAATATTTTTACTAAAAGTTTTTTTTAATTAAAAAAAGATAATTAAAAAAAAATTTTTTAATTTTTTAATACTTATTTATTTTATCCTAAAAATATTTTTTAATTTTTTTCTTATTATGGACTTAGTCACTTTTCCCCCCTACATTTTCGATTACAAATTCCCTCCTTATTCATTTGTTAATAACAAACGACGATTGTTGTAGTTAGTTATTGTGGGCAAATGTTTCAAATATTATTATTGTTGTTGTTGTTTTTGTAAATTTTGTACTCAGTCTCGTGTTGTTATAATTATTATTATAGTCCACATATATTTATTTCCTATTGTCTAATGAAGGCAAACGAATCAGTTTTGTGCTGAAATGAAAACTATTTATTACAGAAACGAACAAGAACAAACAGAACAAAAAATTTAAAAATTGAAAATTTGAAATCAGAAAGAAAAAATTCCTAATGGTGACACACATGGCACACACAACAATTTTTGCCTGGCAATTATTAATTGCAAACATGCATTTCATTTTAATAATTGTTTAGATATTCAACATAGTTTTGAGTTTTAGGGGAAAAAATAGAAGAAGAAGAGAAGGAAACTGATTCAAAATGATTTGCACCTGCTATTCCATTTTTTTCTTCTTTTGAATATCTTAATTTGCTATTAGCATTAATTAAACTTACAATTTTAGCAGCTTAATCTGTCTCCTGCCTTAGAAAAAAATGAAACATAAATTGCAATTTAAAGTAGAAAAATGAAAAACAAGGAAACTAAACGCACCTTAAATCTTGCAGAGCAACAACAACAACTATGAGGAGGAGAACTAACCCCCCTTTTACAAATTAATTAATATAAAAGCTTTTTGCGACATAAATTCTCTTAAGAACTTCAGGGAGAAAAAAGGGAACAAAACAGCAGCAACGACAACAAAAGGCAGTGCATAAACACTGGACAGGATTTAGGGAAAAAGAAATAGGGATGCCGGAATGTACTTGGAAAAATTAAAAATAATAATTGTGAAAAAAATAAAATAATTTTGGAAACATAAAAAAAATGAAAAATTTAAAAAATAATCAGAAAAAAAATTAAAAAATAATTTTGAAAATTAAAAAAATTATTTTCAGAAAGAAAATAAATAAGAAAAAATTAGCAAATACTTTTGAAAAAATTAACAAATAATTATGAAAAAAATAAAAAATAATTTTGAAAAAATTTAAAAATAATTTTGAAAAAACTAAAAAATTATTTAAAATAAATTAAATAAGAAAAACTTAGCAAATACTTTTGAAAAAATTAACAAATAATTATGAAATGACAATTAATAAAAAATAATTTTGAAAAAATGAGAAAAAATATTAATTTTTTTAATTAAACATTTTAAAAATATATGTGTTCAAAATAATTTTTTGATAAAATAAAAAAAATATGTTTTTAATTTTTTTTTCAAAAAAAAACTGAAAACATTAAATAAAAAATTTAAATAACTTAATAGAATTTTTTATTAATTAAAAAAATTATATTTTTAGGAATTTTTTAATTATTCTCTCTCTTGTTGGCATCCCTATCTTGCATTAAAGTAACATTTAGCTATCCTATCCCACTAGCCAGGCAGCCTGCCTGCCTGCCTGCAATTTACAGTAGTCAAAGTTGGCCAGCCTGCATTGTTGGTGTTGGTTGCTGTTGTTGTTTTTTGTTCTTGTTGCTGTTTGTTTTTCTGTGTTTGTTAATAAAACTTACATAATAATTGTTCATAAAATATACAATATTATGACTTTGTCAAATTGGTTGCCTGGTTGGCTTGGTTGGTTCTCAAACTGAGCTGAGCTCTGTTGCGGCTGTTGCTGCTGGCCAACGTTGTTTATGGCTCATGTGTCAGAAAAAAAACAACAAGGAACAAAAAGGAATGGAACCTAGAGATAGGGTGCTTTTGGGAAAGAAAAATCTCTAGTTTGGTTAAATTGAAATTGAAGGCTTCGCTCGCAGATTCTCTTCCATAGAATATAGAAAAAAATGGAAATTTTTTCCATTCTTCCTCTTTTTTCTCTACAGCTTTAACATCATGTAATTTTTTTGGCCCATAAAAATTGTAATTAATTACCAGTTAAACACCAAAACGGTGTTGCAGATTTTTTTTTTGCGAAATTTAACAAACATAATTTGAAGTAGTAATAAACTTACCGAATAGACATGGACACGATTTAAAGAAAAGAAATTTTCTGAAAAGAAAAAATTATAAAGGAAAAAAAATTAATTAAGACTTACAAAACTTAAATCAGAAATTTTTCCTAAATTCAAATATATTTTATATTTAAATTAAATTTTTTCTTTTTTTTATTTTATTTTCTAAAATTTCCCTGCTTTTAAATTCCTTTTCCTAATCAAAACAATTAAAAAATCCATCAATTTGAAAAACGAGAGAAACCCCTTAACAAGAACTTTTTTTCTATTTTTTTACAAAACTTTTTTTTATTTTTTCTTGTTGTTGTTGTCGTCGTCGGGCAAATAAATTTAATTCACGCCATAAATATAAAACGTTAACATTTAAAATAACACCGCATAGACGCACACACACACATACATACTGACTCTTGTAATGCATTGCAAATTTTCTAAGCAATTTAATTGTAACAGATACAACAACAAAACCAACAACAACAACTTTTGTTGTAAAGTATTAAGATATTTTTAATAGTAGACGACAAACGCTCATATACCGGGGTAAATTGGAAGACATGATGATGAAGAAGCAGAATGTGAATGAATGTCGTCGAATGGCGGCCGGCGCCTTGCCACAATTTAGAAATGTCAAATGTTTTAAAACAACAATTGAGGCAATAGACAACAACAACAAGAAAAAATTAATAGAAAAAACGGCTATTTAAAATGCAGTAGAAGAAAAAAAACTATTAAAATTATAGTAAAGTACGTTTTCAGGGATTCGGAAAGGGAAGAGGGAGAGAGGGGGGAGATGAAAAATTTTCAAAATTAAAAAAAATAAATTTAATATTTTTTAAGACAATTTTTTAAAATATTTTTAAAGAAAATAATTTCAAACATTTTATTGAAATATAATTTTTATAATTTTTTAAGAAAATAATTTTTATTATTTTTTTTTTAAATAATTTTTATTAATTTTAAAAAAAATTTTTATTAAGAAAATGCTTTCTTTCATAATTTCCCGTCTCAAATAAATATTTTCTTTAGATTTTTTTATTATTTTTTGCCTCTTCTAATTTTCTTGATATTACCACTTGCCTTATCTTGTTTTGTGGCAGTTTTAATTAACAAGAAGAAAGAAGAATAGATCTGAAAAAAAAATCCCACGAATCTTATATTATTATTGTTGTTTTTTCCATGATTCCCAAAAAAGCTCGTTAAGGTTCCCTCTTTACTATAATTTATATTAATTTTTAAGTCACGCTATTTAAGAATGCATTTCTTTTTTCTTTGGTTTTTGTTACGAAAAAAAACTTTTCTATATTTTTGTCCCAAACCAGCTCAAAAAAGACTTATGGACTTCATCATCATTATCAGCCTTAAAACCAAAAAACTGGCAACAAGGCAGCCAGCCATTCAGGCATGCATTTTAGACCCAAAAATCCAACAACAACATCAATATTTTGTTCTTGTTTTTGTTTTTGTTTTTGTTTTCGTTTTTTTTTTTTTTTTTGGTAGAGGAAAATTAACAAAACCATTTGGCTTAAGATCTAATGACCTGATTACTTAATTGAACAGCACCGACAAAATACAGCAAGAACAGCAATAAGAGCAACAACAACAAATATATATCGGCTGTAGTAGTGTATCAGTTCGGCGACGCTTAATTTTAAATGAATGCATTTTTAATGCAATTTCTTTTCTTTGGACAGACAGACACTATCACATATCAGCGTTTTTCTCTTTGAAGCCAAAATTTTATTTAATTTTTTATTAAAATATTTATTTTAACACCAAAAATATCATATTTACATTGATTTGTTACGTTTTTAAGAGAGATAACTGATTACAATACAATCTCTCCCACATTAATTGTTTTCTAATTGGATATCCCATAAGATATCTCATTAAGCAACGGAACAAATAATAAGAGTTGTAATCATGCTCACTATGCCATATGCATGTGGAGAGTCATGTCGCCATGCAATGTAAACATGTTCTCGGCTCTCGTAACAGTTACTAGGCCTCGTGAGAGTGATACTTCGTGTATGCAATGGGATAGATCATGTTTGCAAAAACATAAACAAAGCAAATCATCTCATCACTCGACTTGTTGTTTTTGTTCAATAGAGTGACCAAGCAAAGCTCTCTCTTCACATGATTACCTTAAAGAGTACCTCTCTTAAAGGCTGATATTTTTTAATATTAATTGCCGTTTAATAAATTTCATTTTAATATCCCTATTATTTTACACCTTGTCAATACTGAGAGCTAATTAACGTTTTATTTTAACACATGACCAGTAACGCCAGCCAGCATCATTTGACATTAATAAATTAAATTAAAACAATAACAACAACAACAAGAAAAAACATATTTAAACGATTTCTTTAAGACAGTTCACGTTGTTCATTTTATAATTATAAAGACAATTATAATTTTTTATGGATTCTGATTTTTTTGTTGTTTTTATTTTTTTTTTAGGTAGAAGTTTGTTTCACTCACAGTCAGAATATGAAATCTTTCTTCTTGAAACTGTATTTAATTTATACAGTCTCATTTCAAAGAATTAATTTGCAATATATTGTTGTTGGATTTTTTTAAATATATCACAGTATGAAAAAAAAACAAACAGATATTTTTATATATTCACATACATATGTGTGTTTGTTCGTTCCAGTAACAAACCTTAATGACTTTGATTAAAAACAATCTTTAACAAAAAAAAAAAAAAGTAAATGATTTTAGAACAGAAATGTTGGCACCCTGCTGGGGTTAAAGCATTTTAAAATGTTGTGAAATGGAGGATGTGGGAGCAGGCGAAGGGAAGGAATGCTCATTTTCTTGCTTAGTCGATATTAAATTTTAAAAACACAAAAAAAACGGGGTTCTATATGGGATTTTTATAACAATAATCATCGTCATCATTATCATTGGCATTATAAAGCATATTAATGACATGAAGTTAAAACAACAACAACAACAACTCCGAATGAATATTAATTAATATAAATTTTAATTAATGAAAATTGGGAGTTAAAAAAAAAAATATTTTTTAAGATTAATTAAATATTTTTAATTAAAAAAATTAAAAAAAAATGATTAAAAACTGAAAATATTTTTTTATTGTTTAAAAAAATAAAAATTATGTTTTAAGAATAAAAAAATATTTAAAAAAGTTGTATAATAGAAAATATTTTTTTATTTGGGATTATTTTTCAAAAAAATTTGGTGGCCTTAACATTTGAGAATCATATATCTCTTATTATTATTTTGCTGTTGTTTCTTTTATTATTTGGTGTTGCTGATTTTTGTGATTGTCGATTTTGTTTTGTTATTTTATATTTTTTTTCCAATTTTGTTGGAGGCGAACCAACGTAAATACAAAAATATATATATTTTAAAATAACAGCAAATGATGATGAACGAAAAAATCTCTCAATCCTCCTACTTCTCGAACAACCAAAAACCCCCAAAATAAAAAAAAACAAAACTGAACGAGAAATCCACAAAAAATTAAAAAACAAAAAAAAAAAAAAACAGCCAACACTCATCTCCCGCTGTGCCAAAGTGATTTCATTGACTGTGTCTACAGACAGGCGAACAACAAACTGACAGACCCAAAAAAAATTACAACAACAAAATCGAGCCAAAGGACAGACAGAATGCAACAAGACAATTTAAGTTAAATTATTAATTTTTTTGTTGGGCAGGAATTTCAAATTTTTATTTTTTCGAAAGAAAGTCAGCCAGCCAACCTTTTTTTATTTGGGATGTATGTAAGAGTGTGTGTGTGATTTTTTTGGAAAGCCATCCGCACAACAACAAGAAAACTGACGCCATATTAATTTAAACTTCAATTTACAAAAAACTGGAAAAACTCAAAACACCACCCATAAAGTGATGATTTTTTTTTTTAAATTGCAAAAAACGCCAAGGCCCTCAACTGCAGGCACCAAAGGCGGCAATGGGTGCTCATCTCCCATCTTGCGGTCGGTCTCATCTATTAACGTTTTGTTTTAATGCGATCATGCGTTTAATTTTTGTCATCGATCTTCATCGCCTTCATGATAAACGGCCAGAGCAGGCCAACAGCCTCGTAGACAACAACAAACGACGGCTAGATAGATAGCCAGGCAGACAGACAGACACATTCACACATATTCGTATTGAAAATCTAAATTTGTTTATTCTGTGAAATACAAAAAAATGGCAACAACAACAAAAACGAAATTTATAAGAAATTCGTATTTGTTTGCGTAGATAAATTTCTATTCGCTGCGAATTCTTTTGTGTTGAAATTTGGGGGTTCTAAAGGTTAAATCATGTGCAATTTCATATGCAAGTTGCAAGGTATTTTTTCGATTTCTTTCATGTGTGAAAGTAAGGCAGGGTACAATGAAATAAATATTTAAAAAATTCGAAAAGTAACGACAATTTTTGGGTGGGAATTTTTGAAATTTTAGAAAAAAAAATTAAAATTATAATCGAAAATAATAGATTTTTAATAAAAATTAAAAAATATATTTTTTAATAAAAAATACAAAAATATAATTTTTTTTATAAAAATTCAAAAATTGTAATTTTTATAAAAAAATTAACAATTGTAATTTTCGTAAAAATTGAAAAAAAAAATTTTTATAAAAATTAAAAATTGTAATTATTAATAAAAATTATAATAAATATACTTTATTAAAAAATATTTTCAATAAGAAAAATTTTATAAAAAAATATTTTTTTAAAAATTAATTTTTATAATTTTTTTTTTTATTAAAAATTATTTGTTTTAATATTTCTATACATATTTAGAAAAACACTTTTTCATTTTTCAAAATTTCTTGAAATGCTCAATTTAAATTTGCCCCTTCTTAAAAAGGTGTACATCCTGTGGCTTTGAAAATTTCCCTTGTTTTTGGAAATTATCCTGCTGGGTGTTTCATTTTTGGCAAGGACTTTCTTTTTCTTCTCCTACTTTGAAACAGTAACATTGTAATCAATCTTTGTTCGTTTGTGTGAGTTTAGATTACCTTAAATCGGATTAGTCCTCGCCCAGGTTGTGTTGTCCCCCTCCTAACACTGATTCTTGCTTGCTTACCTTGCCACACAGCAAGCTAGTGTTGTTTCTTTAAATCTGCTCTGTGGCCTAATATGCAATTTTCTTTTGTCCCTCATGACGATTAACAACAGGCGGGCCTAAAACAATTAACTTTTTTGCATCGTCCCGCTACCCGTAGCAAAAAAAAGGTGTTTCCCATATTTTTTCCAATGCAAGTCTTTTGTTAATCATGCGTAAATGTATATTGTTAAAAAAACAACAACAACAAAAACTTAAAACAATAGTTTTTGGGTTTTTGTTGTGCCAAAATAAAATGAGCAATCAGCCAGGGAGTTTTTTTTTATTTTTTTTTGTTGGCTTAACTGATATCCAGCTGTGTGTGAGCTAGCTATGGCTTGCATATTGTAATATGAGCATGGTGGTACTTTTTTGGCACAGGCAATAAAAATTCAAAAAAATAAATATATGAAAATTAAGGAGAAAGTAGACAAAAGGAGAAAATAATTTTCAAAAAAAAAAAAAAATAATAATAATAATAACATTTTTTTTCTAAATTTCTGAAAAAAGTTTTGGACAATATTAAAAATGTTTCATATTTTTGAGTCAAATCTCAGAATATAATCTCATGAAAAAATTACTTTATTCAATATTAAAAAAAAAATGCAAAAAAATTAACTATTTCCAAAAAAAGTTAATTTTTCTCAAAAAAAAAAAGTTAATTTTTTCAAAAAAAAAATTTTTAATTTTTTCAAAAAAAATTTTTTTAATTTTTTCAAATTTTTATTTTTAATTTTTTCAAAAAAAAATTAGATTTTTTCCATTTTTTAAATTGATAATATATTTAAAAAGATACATAAAAAAATATTTTTTTTCCAAATTTTTTTTTTTAATTTTTTCAAAAAAAAGTTAATTTTTTCAAAAAAAAAATTTCAATTTTTTCAAAAAATTTTAGATTTCTTCCATTTTTATGTTGATAATATATTTAAAAAGATATATAATTTTTTTTTTATTTTTTTTTTAAATATTTCAAAAAAAAAAAATTTTAAATTTTTTTCAAAAAAATTTTGATTTTTTTCATTTTTATATTGATAATATATTTAAAAAGATACATAAAACATGTTTAAATAATTTATTTATTTATTTTTTTTTTTTGAAAAACTTCAAAAAAAAAATATTTTCGAATTTTTTTAATTAAAAAAAAAAAATTTTTTTTTCAATTTTTTTAAGATTTTTTTTCTAATTTTTTTACAATATTTTTCTTTCAATATTTCCTTATTCAAATATTTTTTTACATTTTTATATCTCTTATCCCAAAAATCTAATCACATAGAAAGCATCGTTGTTGTTGTTGTTGGTTGGTTGTTCAAACAAGTTGTCTCATTTGAAAATTTATTTCAACACTTCTGCTGTGTCCTGCCACAGCCTGGTCAAACGACAAATAACAACGCAAAAACTAATTTCAAATGTCAAAAGCTTATCTAAAGATTTTCTTTCATTGCGAGTTGAATGTTTTTTTCTTCTTTTCTTTAAACATTCAACATGATTTCATGATAAATACTTTTATTTAAAGACCAAAAAAGAAAAACACAGGCAGAAGAATGCAAAAAAACAACAAAAAATCAGATTTGAAAACCAGTACCTCAATTCGAGAGATATATCAGTAAAACGAAAGATTCCTAGACAAATGTGCCAGGCTAGAAAAACGGAAGAAACCACAGGCACGGAATCCTGTTCCAACACCTTCAAACAGAAATAAAATAATGAAGAAAGAAGAAGACTTAAGCATTGAGATTTTTATCAAAAGAAACAACATTGCATGTCACTGATACTTGCAGGGAATTTACCAAAAAAAAAACTTCTAACCAAACAAAATGGAGGCTCTCTTCCCAACTTTTTCTTCTTCTGTCATGCACCACCATGTGTCAACCGTTAAATCCCAAAACTTTATTACCAAGCAAAAGAAAAAAATTGATAACTCTTTACCATTTCAACAAATTTTCAATTTAACATAATTTAACACGAATATCTCGCAAAACACCTTCTCTCTCGGGGTTCCTATTTTTTTTTTTTTTTTGTCAAAATCTGATAAACATGTTAAGTAGATGTCGAAAAAGAAACAGAACATAGAAAAAAAAAATATTGTAAACTAAAGCATGTTGCACAATTTTATGTTGTTGTTGGTGTTGCTGTTGTTGTTCTTATTATTGTTATATGATGTTGCCGAGTTGTATGTTGTCTATATGTCTGTCTGACTGTCTCACAACACACAGGGGTGTGTGACATGTTACACGAAATAGTTTGCATATGTTTGCAATCAACAACCAAGCCGCATTGCCTATCACATCGTCGTCGTCCAACAAAATGTTGTTGCTCGATGGCTGGTTGGCGGGTTGTTTTGGCCTAGGCTGCTGCTATCTCATAGAGCGACTCAACTCATTTTAGTTGTCTAAAAGAACATGCATCAAATTAATTATACGATTAATGCTTTTCATGTTATTCTTACATCTTTTTACCAACAACATTTCTTTCTTTTTCGTCTTTTTTGTTTTTTTTTTTAATTTTTTCTTTTTTTGTTTTCCCTCTGCTTATATTTAAAGAGATTGTAATCTATGTATGAGTGTTGCTGTTGTTGTTAGTGTTCTCTCACCCCAAATGGAAAATTGCAAATACCTACAAATCCATAAAAAATTGTATTTAATGTTTCCTTGCATTTGTTTTTTTCTGTTCGGTTTGTCGGCCGCCATGAAGGCCTTAATACAAATCTCAAGTGGTTATCCTCCTCGCATGCATTCGTGTGTGTTAATTTTTAGGCTGAGTTTTATCTACAACAAAAACAACAAAATTATCATGTAATTGTAATCAAGATCTGCAACGAAGATAGCACTCAGATGCAATAGGCCTTTAACAAAAAAAAAATAAATAAATAAATAAAATATAAAAATAAATAAAAAAATTATAATATTTTTTGAATTTATATAAAAAAATAATTTATATTAAAAATTATTTTATTAAGAAAATTTAATTATTTAATTTAAAAATATTTTTTTTAATAAAAAATTTTTTTGTTTCTTATTTTTAAAATTTTATTAAAAAAATATTTTTTATTAATTTTTTAATAAAATTTTTAATATAAAAAAATATTTTTTATTAAAGAAAAATATAAAATTCGCAAAAAATATTTTATTAGCCACCCACTTCATTATATTCCACCCTTAACTTTGCTCCTTTAGCTTTCAGAATATTTTTTTTAATTTATTTATACATTTTGTTGTTGTTGTTGCTTTGAAAAAATTATAAAGTGATTATGAAATCTAACACAGATTTGATTTGATAATTTTCATACTTCGAAATGTTAGGCTTTTTAACAGCTATTAAATTACCAAACTTCAGGAAAAGAAAATTATATGAAATTTTGTTCGCTCAACTCTTTTTGTTCTAGATTTACTTAATTTTATCCCTTACTGTTGTTGTAATGAGGTTATGAATATGATAACAAAAAATGTAAGGGTGCATATTCAAATTTCTTTCCCCCAAACAGACATTAAGGTATTCAGTGATTTGATTTACATAAATCAAAAACCCTGCCAAACAATGTGTGTGTGTGTGCGGGTGGAACTCTTATTAAATTGTTCTAACTTATATAAATGCCAAAGACCAGAAAGGGAGAAAGAGCGAACCAACAAATTGGATTTGCATAAATACAGCATTGACATTTAAAAGGTTTCTTAATGTTGCAAAACCAAGCAAATCTAATAAAGAAATTTGTTAAAGTATGAGAAAAAAGGTGAAAAAACTAAGAAAAAAAATTGTTCTTGCCCTCCTCACCCACAATTTTTAAATGAAATTTTGGTGTGTGTGTTTCAAAACCTGTTCGGCTTTTATTTTTGTTTTAAAATAAATCTTCTAGAATCATTCCATAGACATATTCATCTTAACTCATGAACGCCACACAAAAAAGGTGCAGTTAGTTGCTAGCTGATAAATTCCGCTTTTTTTGTTTTGTTTTCTATTTCAAACATCTCAAAAATAAAAACTTGATTGATCGCTATCATAATAGAAAAATCACACACTAAGAATTGTATATAGAGGAACAAAAAAAAAAAAAAAAAAAACGATTTGAAAACAAAACACAGCAACATATGATTGTTCATAATATTTGCCGTTTTCAAAGTAAAGGTCATTATAGTCAGGTTTTCATTGTTAAGAAAACAATTTAAAAAAAATGTGCAAAAACGCTTTTACTTTTTTACTTGGAAAAAATCTCAATAACTATTATGACAAGCCTCTTTTTTGTGTTATTGTTCTAAACTGACTTTATAAGGTATTAAATGTGCAAAATGAATTGTAATGCTTTAGAAATGTTATTCTAGTGGAATATATAATTATTTCATTAAGTTTTTAATTCAATAGCAACGATATTTGCTCTTGAAAATAAGAGATTTCTAATGTTCTTTCATTACACATGCTCTTTGAACAAGAGTGGGATCACAACCCGTATACTCTGTTCATCTTCATTTGTAAACAAACAATACTATCTTTATATCACAATCAATAATGGCATTGCCGACCGTTAAGCTCTTCTCATTGTCTCCCTCTCTCTATTGGGGGAAACTAACTGTGTTAGGAAGTTGTTTACCTTTTAATAATTAGAATCTAATTGGTGATATATCTGCTCTCTTGTGTGTGCTTGGAACTCAGCAAACGTGCATGACTTTGTATTGCATTCCTCAGAGAGTTAATTACAAACTCTCTTGATTTAATCTTCTCTTAAAAGCTCAAACAATTAAGATGTAATATTTTATTTTATTAAAAGGAAATTCAACTAATTTTTTGGCGAATTTGCCATTTTAGACATTCAAAAAAAAAAATAAAAAATTGCAAACACACCAATTTGTTGGTACAACAACATAATTATTTTTTTTCTGATAAAAAATATAATTAAATTGTTTTGTGGAGAAACCCAACCAATAACAATGATTGTGACAATAACAACAACAACAAAGACAACAACGCCAACAAATAAATGCAGTCTAGTGCTACAAAACTTGTTAAAGTAATTAACACATAAAAATGTTTTAAACATACACAAAACCATGAATTATGGCTTGAAAAATGTTGTAAAACTGAATTTATTAAAAATGAAAAAAACAGCAACAACAACAAAACGAAAAAAAAATACAAAACAGAACAACATTATTGGCCACAATACAATAAATGGTAAAATGGTGATGTCTACATGTTGCTTTGTCATGACATCCAACGGTATGGTCTGTTATGGTTACATGACAAAAATAATAACAACAAAAACATTAAACATATTACAACTAGTAGATAACAAAAAAAAAAAAAAACATGTCAATTATTTGGTGTTTTTTTTTTTTTTTGGTTTTACAAAATTGTTGTGCGTGTGCCGTAAAATTAAGAAATCTTGAAAAAACAAAAAAATAATATGCTGGAAATTTTTGATATCCAAAAAATTGAGTTTTTTAAAACAACGAAAATAAAAAAATATTAAAAAAAATCTTAAAAAATATGTTTATAAAATATTAATAATACTTAAAAAAATAATTTTCTAAATAACAACAATTTGTAAAAAAATATTTTTAAAAAATAAAAAAATATCTTTAAAAAACAAAAAATATTTTTATAAAAATAAAAAAATATTTTATAAAAATTAAAAAAAAATTATAAAAATAAAAAATATTTTTATAAAAATTAAAAAAAAAATTATAAAGATAAAAAATATTTTTATAAAAATTAAAAAAAAATATAAAATATTTTTTTTTAAATAAAAAAAATATTTTTAAAATATTTTTTTAAATAAAAAAAAATATTTTATATTTAAAAAAAATTTATATAAATTAAAAAAAATTATAAAAATTAAAAATATTTTTATAAAAATTAAAAAAAAAATGATAAAAATAAAAAAAAATTTTATAAAAATTAAAAAAAAATTATAAAAATATAAAATATTTTTTTAAATAAAAAAATATTTTTTTTAAATAAAAAAAATATTTTTATAAAATAAAAAATATTTTTATAAAAAGTAAAAAAATATAAAATATTTTTTTTTTAAATAAAAAAATATTTTTATTACAACTATTTTTGGATTTTTTTGTTGTTCTTCTTCTTTTTCTCCTGTTTAATAATTCCCATTAGACAATTGATTTCCAATTGATTTAGAGTGTGGCAAAGCATAAGACAGCCGGCATGCGTCCATTGTTATAAACGAAGAATGGGAAGAATCTCTTCGGTCTCTCTCTCTGGGGTCCACTATAATTATTTGTGGTTGTTGTTGTAGAAACGAAAATAATGAAATACATTTTTGTGTGGCTTTGACAAAAGGCTTACAACATGAAGTGGTAACACCTTTTGATGGCGTACTATACAAAAAAAAAATATTACAAAAAAATACTTCCTTAGAAATTCTACCGCAATACGGTGGCGTTTTTGGACGTCTGAATGTCTGCTGCTGGAAAATAAATTCTCATGTTATTCTTCAAAAACTATATACACTTTTTTGCTTTATCATTCTGAATAAAAATGTTGGCAATTTTTTGTTAACTCATGCTGGCGGTATACCCGCCCGGCCGTCCATCTTACAAGGTGAAGAATTACAATAATTTGAAATTCATATACAAGAACAAAAAAAAAAAATACACAACAAGATGTTATATTTTGATAACATTAAAACTAAACTTGAAAGAAAAAAATGTTTTTTTGTAGTTATGAAGAAAAAAATTGAAGTGAAAAAAAATTTTGGAAACTCCATTGTATAGCAATTTTTTGTCATGTCATTGGTTTTTTGTATTTCAATATAAAAATGTGTTTGTATATATGTATGAGTGTGTAACAAATTTGTGCAAGTAAGCTTTTTCCCTGGAAACTGCAATATTATTAAGTTTTTTCCAAAAATGAGTTTTCATATTTTTTTTGGTGTATTTTCTTCATTATTGCAAGGGTTTCTTTGGTAGACTAGCAGACGTCATATCACATTTTTTTTTGAGAAATATGGTTTCAGCATTTCATGTTTTATTTTTCGTTCTCAAAAAATTATGTTTTTTTAATTATCATAATTTTTATATTATTGTAATTTTTTCGTCTTCTATTTATTTATTTTTTCTATTATTTACAAAGTATCAAAATAACGCATAGAACGCAAGCAAATACCCCCTGAAAAAAAGATAACATGATAATTTTCATGATTAATTTCATTATATATTTACTTAAGTTTAACGTTTTTGTTACCGTGTCCTATCTATCTGCTTTTGAAATACGTTCTTTCAAAAAAAAAATATTCACCGTTCGACAAAAAAAAAATCACTTGCTTATCTTAAGGCTTCTGTATTTAAACTTTATTATCAAACAACAAAAACCATACTAATGTTTATTTAACATTAGTCGTACACTACATACCTGGGTATGTATGTACGTATGTATATATAGACATAGTTATCAGTAACTGCAACAGTAACACAAAACCAAAAAAATTATTGGTCATAAAATAGCTTAACTTAGAAAAACTGATTTCTTTCTTACGTCGTTGTTATTATTTCATTTCAAAACACAAAAAAAAAATAGTGAAATATTGGGAGCCGTGTGCTGGAAAGCCCCAGAATATGAATACGTCATACATGTGTGATATCAAACCAAAAAAAAAAAAAAAACTATTTTGGGCACAATCATGTTACCGGCTAATTTTTATTAAGTACTTTGACATGAAATTATGCTGTAAATAATTCAAGAGGTGATAGGAGAAGAAATACACAACACACACACACATTATTAGGACTGTCTGTTGACTTGGGGAAAATGAAATAAAAAAAATAAATTTAGATCAAATTTAAACCAAAAAAATAAATAAATAAGCAAATTAAATACAAATAAAAAATATTTATTTAATTTTATTTTTATAATATTTTTAATTTAATTTTTTTATTGTACAAAAATACATTTTAATATTTAAAAAAAATAATACTAAATATTTTTTTTAATTTTTATTATTTTTTTAATTTTTTTTAAAATTTTTTAATTTTTATTAATTTTTAATTTTGATTTATTTCAATTCTCCCAAAATCCACACCGAAAAGGCCAAGGTTATCTGGTGGTCGTCTCCTCATTAGCGGTCATCTTTGCGGATTTTTTGATTAAACATAATTATTTGTTATTGTTGTTGTAATTATATTCGATTCTTCTTAAAACAAATTTTCAATATCAATTTTCGAAATAATTTTTTTTTACCGCTCAAAAATTATTTCCTTGTTGTGTTTGTTATTATTGATAGTCCAAGCAAGCATTCAATTTAATATTGGGGCTGGGCTGCCGGGTGGCGCTACAGTTATTGCAGATACAAAACAGCAGCACCAATAACAACAACAACAATTAAATTTCATGCGCACAATTAAATTCACAAGGTGCCAACACACAAACACTTTTTGAAACCAAATACAACAAAACAAAAAAATCAACGACTTAACAAAAGCATTACCATGCAGCAGTAACAGCAACAACAACAACAAAATAACAACACCAACACCATATGTCTGTTCGTCAGCCATCCAGCCAGTCAGTCATTCTCGCAGTTTTGTCGTCATTCATACAACAATGCAGCCATTTCGCGGTGCTGATGATGATGGTAATCGAATAACCCAACATTGTTGTCAGTTAGAAGAGGAGATTTTTTTCCCCCGATTTTTTTTCCTAGTTATTGTTGAGGGGGAGTCTGTGTCTGGGGTAATCAAATCCGAGACCATAGTAAAACTCAGTGAAGCATTTATGTGACCCCCTCCCCACTTCTTCGTCCTACACGAAACTATGAATGGTGGCAAACTTTGCGCATGTCGTTGTGGTTGCCCACCATGTTTATATGTGTGAATGTGTGTGTTGGATGTTGGCTACCACACATAACCTTAATTAAGCTCAAAGGGAGTAATTTCATATTATAAACGCCATTGTTGTTATTATTATGTTATTGTTAGTGTTTTTGTTGTTGGTTTTCCTAGATTTCTATAAAAGTTATAAGAGCCATCCATACCGAGAGCCTAAGCTTAAGTGAAACCCTAGACATATTTTTGTGTTTGTGTGTGTGTGTGTGAAGAGATTTTTATGCTGTCACCCATGTTTGATAAAACCTCACAATATAAAACAACAACAAATCAACTTTATGAACAAGAAAAATAAATACTTTGGTGCAAAATTTTTCCAGTAGCCCATAATCAGCGGCAGCTTTTTTCTCTCTCCCTCTCCTTCCCTTTCTGAGTGTGTGTGTGTGTGTTTGTAAAACAAAAATCCATCAAAATAAACAAATCCTTGTGTGTTAGAGGTTTGGCTTTGGCCACAAAAACAAATAAACACACACACACAATAACAATCACTTCAGTTATATTTTCTCACACACAGACAGCCACACCACCGTCATGAGGATAACTAGGCCTGGCCACCAATCACTCAATCGTCAAACGGTCGTGTTTTTTGCACAAAGGATTTAATTATTTGTTTTAAGGATTGCAGAATTTGGATGGACATGAAACGTATGTTTTTCGTCTCCCTCTCTGTAATTTCTCTCGTGATTATTTGATTTGTAAGAAAATATGTTTTTGTATGTTTGCTTAGCTGAAGTGTTTGCTGGGTAATCGTCATCATCATCATTGTTGTAATCACACAATAGTTTTCTTTTTGATGGGGTTCAATTTCCCCCGAGGGCAGGGTTTTTCGGTATTGTTGTTTCGTTTGTTTGATGGGGTGTTGAAAAATTCTGTTTTTGTGTATTTTCATTTTGTGGTTTTGAATTATTTTTGTTGTTGAAATTTTTTGTTTATTTTATTGAGCTCCGAATCAATGGATTTGTGTTTTTTGGATTTCATTTGGGGTTCTAATCTGAAATATAATTATATAAAATAGCTCGAAGCGGGCTAAGGGCTTAAGCTTGGCCTTAGGTGTTTCTTAGAGGTTGGGAAAATGGCTTAATGGAATTCCCATAAAACATGCAAAAAGGGACTAGGGATTAAATGAAATAAAAAAGGCTAAAAAAATTGAAAAAATAAATTTTAACAATTAAAAAAAAAATAATACAATGAAATGTTTAAAAAATATATAGGTATATTTTTTGTAAATAAAAAATATTAAATGAAAAAAAAATATTTTTAATTTAATAAAAAAATATTTAAATTTTTTAAAATTAAAAAATTTAAATTTTTTAAAAATGAAAAAAAAAATAAATTTATTAAAATTAAAAAAATTTAAATTTTTTTGAAAATGAAAAAAAAAATCATTTTTTAAAATTAAAAAAATTTAATTTTTTTTAAATTAAAAAATGTGTTATTTTTTAATATTAAATTTAAGAAATATATATTAAAAAAAAAACTTTATATGTTTTTTTTTTATTTTATTAAATTAAAAAAATATATATTTTAATTTTTTTAATAAAAAAAATATCTTAATTCTTTTAAATTAAAAAAATATTTTTTTATTAAAAAATTTAATATTTTCAATTTTTTTATTTTTTTAAAAATTT
>NW_026876384.1:0-19719 GCF_032173495.1 Musca vetustissima | reverse complement strand
AAATATTACATATTTTATTTCATCCAATTTCATGTTATTAGCCCTGTTTAATATACTCATAGTGGTGAAGGGTATCATATAGTCGGCCCCGTCCGACTTTACTAGTTTCCTTACTGGTTTTTTTTATTATTTTTGGCTGTCAAATCTCACTATTAAAAGTTCGTTTTTACTTGCTTTTTTTGGTGTACCTTTAATCAATGCAGTTTTTAATATAACATTTCTTCAGTGAAATTGAATTAGGAATTTTTTGAGAACATTTGAGAACCTTCTAAGTCGATTCCTGAGGGGTTCCTTTTCGTCCTTAATTTATTGAACCGGTCTCCAATTACAATTTTCTCATCAATTTTTTTATTCCCAATAGGAATTTTTCACACCCAGACCATGGCCTCGAATTTGTCTCACAGTGTAATATCTTGAAGTTTCATAGGAAAAAGTTCGTGTCTTAAGTCTTTCGTTTAAATCCATATTGTTGCGCTGGAAATATGCAAATTTTAGTATATCGAAATATTTGTAAATTCACACTTACTTATTTTAGAAAATTAATGGTGAAATAAAATCGAACGCCTTAAATTTCACTAAAACCCCAGCCCACCTTAGTTGTTTTCCGATATTTTTGCTCATTAAAATCATGATCAATAATAATAATTAAATTTTATTTTATAATTTTTTTTACGATTTCCCTTTTTTTCTTCAACTAGTGCAACAAGATTTTCAGACTTTGTCATTTGGTTTTTTCTCTCTGTTAATCCGATTGTTGTTGACTGATTATTACCTTGATTAATTAAATTTGATTTCAGGGTAAAATAATCTGGATTGAGCGCACTTGGTCTATTATGAGCCTACCATGATTACATTCATTGGCAATTGTGTTCGACGCTTTATTAAACTTTTTTTTTTTAAACAAATAAGTTTGTAATCATAGTATTGAAGATAAAACTTGATTTTCGGGGTGGCTATAGCAATAACTACTCCCACACAATAATATGGAGGGAAAAAAACAAATGGGTAAATAAAGAAAAACTTGAAATCTTTATAAGCAAGTAACGATCGCAGATGATTGATTGTATTTTCATTGAAAGTCTATTTCGGGTTTTTGTCGTATTGTTGTGATTGTTTATTTTTTCATTGTAACAAAAAATGAGAGAATAGTTCAGGGCCAAAAGTACAGATGTCGCTAGTGTATATTATTTGTATAATAGACAAGTGTTCAAAAGGCGATCAAAATTCAACTCATTTTATACCCTCTACCATAAGGAGTATGAAATTGTCAATTATCGAAATATTCACCATATAAAGTTTTCGTCCTTATCGAATTTAAATGCTTTTTTAAGGGTGTATAAAAATTACCATACTAATTTGTAAAAATATTCGGTAACGAATTGCAGAAATCTTTTGAAAGCAAATTCTCACAGCCAATTCAATTCACAGTGATTCATTGGCTAATGAATGACCACCACACAACAAATCTAAAACTGAAATCAAGTATTAATTAATAAACCAATTATAGGTTCAGGTGTCGCGATTGACAGTTCCTATTTCAAGTTTTCGTTGTTTTTTGCTGTTGTCGTTATTTGATTTTTTTGTGGAACTCAAAAGTAATTGAACTCCCAGGCTTTTTTTTTTTTTGGTTTTGATGAAACAAGCTATACCCTGAATTGAACGATACCGAAATAAACTGAAATACAGTTAACAAATCTCACAGACGCAATGTTACAAAGCAATTAAAAAGCTACGCGCACGCTTTCGTCTTTGTCAGTCAGTCGTTCACTCGCTCGATAGCTTGATATATCTGTTGAAAAGCAAAACCCTACAATGTTGTACCTCCTTTTTGGTACCGGGAGGGTTAACGAATGTTTTGCTGCGGCATGGATCAGCATCCATGATAAAGACAATGGCACGCAGTAACGACAAAACGGCGACAACGATGTGAAAGACAAAACACAAAACTAAAAATAACTTAAATTCAATTGAAACCGAAAACAATTAATCACCTGTTGTACGATCAGCAAAAGATCAATCACTTGCTGTTGTTATTGTTGTTGTTGCAGTTTGTATCGGTATAGTGTTTCATTATTGTTTCGACTCAATGGAATTTTTCTGTCACATACATGTTTGTATGTGGTACGTACGAGGTAAGGTAATGTGGTGACACATTTTATAGTTGGCAAATGAAGCGAATGATTGAACGAAAATTCAAACATGATATGTTCAATAAGCCCCGAATTATAGAAATGGAATATATATTTATGGGAGCTTTAGCAAGTTTAGATATATAATGCATTAATATCTAAATTTTGATTGTAATACCTTGAGAGAAATAACCCTACTCACCACCATATACAAATTTTATCAACCATAATACAGAAAAGAATACAACGGCAAGTAGAAAAGGGATGAATAGGCTTCAGATCACATAGGAGCAATGTGGATCAGACCAATTCCCTAAGAATCATAATAGAGCAATCTACAGAATGGATAATCCACTGTATTTACTGTTTATCGACTTTAAGAAAACTTTCGACAACATTAGACAAACTGCAATATGGCAGTATTCCAGTTAATAATCCGAAAAATTAAAACGATGTACGTGGATGAGGAACTCCAAGTTCTTCACAAAGCAAACATAATCCAACTGGTTCGCACCAACGTGGCAGTAAAACAAGAATTCCCTCTATTATCAATACAGTTCACCAATGTATTGGATAAAATAATGAAATATGTCTGCTCTCAGATAAGAACCATAACGTGCAGTTTCTCATGACAAATCGAAGACTTAGCGAGGGTTAGCCACACCCAAATAAAAGCAGTAAGGAACGTAGTAACGTCGGACTTTATGATAACCTTCACAACTTGGGATATATTCAAGAGATGCACCCTAACACACATTGCAATTTTTAAGGACAATTAACATGGAATACGACGAACTAAAATGCGTGATCTTTATCTTAAAACAATCCACAAACATGCAAATATCAATCGTACACCCGTTAATATGTTGGAGCCCAATTAACACAAAGTCGGTCAAAAATTTATATGGGATAGTCTTCATAACTCAGTTACGTCATTCTAATCTCAATGTTTTACATTATGCAAAATTTCATGGCAATCTGACACACATTTGGTGTGTTTGGTGAACCATATACTTAAAATCGGACGGAAATATATAAGGGAGCTATATACAAATCTGAATCTATATGATACCCTATAGTTCCTACCACGGAACTATAACTTTCTCCGGATTTGTATTCCAAGTCTGGGCAATATTTAGTGATAGTTGCATCCTCTTACCCGATTTGAGGTCAACAGCAGCCATTCCTTACACTGACATATTTTCCTAATATTACTAATATTCTGTACAGTCCTTCTAATTACTTGTCCATATTCCCTTCGCCGTTGGTTGTGTGTTGATGTTTGGCTTATAATTGTTGCCTATAGACCGACCGAAGAGAAACAAATTAGTTTTCGGTCCACTTCATCCCAAAATTATTATCTGATCATCACCGAAAATTATAGGTGTTGTCCTTGACCATACCTGGAACCTCATGGAAAATTTCAAAGCGATCAGCTCTATATTTCCGCCCTCCAGTGTGGTAATGGGTTACTAATTAATATCTGAAAACGTAAGCACCTGTATATATTTAAGTGTAACTCTCACATCTGAGTACGACCATATATTTGGCATCAGTTTAAGGGGACCCCCCATTCTCGGGGTCAAAAATTTTTTTGATTTAATTCGAATCTACACTAATTCCAGAATGTCCCTACAAAATTTCAAGTGAAAAATCTCAAGAACTCTTGAAGATATAGCCGATTTATTGTGTCAGCATCAAGTGACGGCTAAAGGGCTTCTCAAACTTTAAACCCGTTTTTCTCTTTTGCGATGGCGGGCACGATAACTCAAAAACTAATAACCCAATCGATTCCAAATTTTTACACGTTTCTCTGTGAGCGTATAGCTATCGTATGAACTAGGATAAAGTCTACCGGTGAAGATCTTCCTAATTTTTTAACTTGGTTTTTGGTCAAAAATCGGCGATATTCAAAAAATATTTTTCCAAAGGTCCGCCATTTTGTTAATTTTAGAGCGAAGTCAACAATCCTAGTTCATACGAGAGCCAGACATGTACTCTTTCTAACACAGTTGAAATTTTCAGATTCCGATGTTCCAGTGAGGAGTTATCATGCCCGCCATCAAAAATAAGGACTTTTCTTTAATCACAAAAAACAACAACAAGACAACAACAAAAAATTAGCAGCCCATTCAAAATCTTAAAAATAAAAAATCGAGAATGGGGGGGTTCCCTTAAAGGTCAACCACTCCTCTTGTATATACTACAAACTTCTCGGGTCTATGTCCTTCAGGGGTAAATATATGCGCTAAAGAAAACACATTTTGTCATTTTTCACACAAAAATCAGGGTCATTTAACCCGCTAAATATTGGCCGATCTTTATCAAAACAGACA
Organism: Musca vetustissima; assembly: GCF_032173495.1. NCBI lineage: Eukaryota > Metazoa > Arthropoda > Insecta > Diptera > Muscidae > Musca > Musca vetustissima. Next base: position 15,254 of record NW_026876384.1, on the reverse strand, counting down.
TGCTGTTGGTTCACATTTTACTTACAATCGGACGGAAATATATACGGGAGCCATGTGTAAATCTGAATCGACTTGTGCAAAATTTTGTGTCAGTAGGCTTAACTTTTGTTCTTTGGTGCACCATTCACATAAAATCGGAGGAAAATATATATAGGAGCTATATGTAAATCTGAACCGATTTTCACGAAACTTAGCACACATCATTCCAGACTCAATTCAGTACGACATGCCAAATTTCATAAAAAATACATAAGGACTTTGGTACACCAGTTACATAAAATCGGGCGAAAATGTATATAGGAGCTATATGTAAATCTGAACCAATTATCTCGAAACTTAACACATGTTATGCTAGACTTAATTCAGAACGCTGTGTCAAATGTCGTGCAAATCGAAAGACGAAAATATATATGGGAGCTATATCTAAATCTGAACCTATTCTTCCCAATCTCAATAGGGTTCGTCGTTGGGCCAAATAAATGAGCTGTAGCAAATTTCATCCAATTTAAATCATAAATGAGACCTGTACTTTGTTTACAATTTAACATGGACAAACAGACGGACAGACATAAAACTGGACCAAAATCAGTACGCTGTGCATATTGTTGTCTTAATGAGTCAAATATTAGGAGTTTAGTGCACTATTTAGATAAAATCGGACGAAAATACATATATAGGAACTATATCTAAATCTGAAGCGATTTTCTTCAATTTCAATACGTTTCGCCCTTGTGCCAAATAAATGAGCTGTGCCAAATTTCTTGCAATTCGGATCATAAATGCGATCTGTACTCACTAAAATACATTGACGGACGGACTCTGAAAGGACTCGTATCCTTTTGCCTATTACAAATATATGCACAAAAACATAATACCACAGTGTGGTGAAGGGCATAAAAATGGGGTTATATGTGGCGAATATTAATAATTTTTCGGATGGAGATTTATTACCATATACGACGAATTACAGCGAATTCGGTTAAACATGCTATCAAGAGCCCTAAAATCCCGAGAATTGGGTGTAAACTTATAAGTTTCTCCATCCGAAAAATTATTAATATTCGCCACATATAACCCCATTTTTATGCCCTTCACCTCACTGTGGTATTATGTTTTTGTGCATATATTTGTAATAGGCAAAAGGAAACGAGTCCTTACAGAGTCCGTCCGTCAATGTATTTTAGTGAGCAAAGTACAGATCGCATTTATGATCCGTATTGCATGAATTTGGCACAGCTCATTTATTTGGCACAAGGACGAACCGTATTGAAATTGAAGAAAATCACTCACAGATTTAGATATAGTTCCCGTATATATATTTTCGTCCGATTTTATCTAAATAGTACACTAAACTCCTAATATTTGACTGATTAAGACAACATTATGCACAGCGTACTGAATTGGGACCAGTTTGATGTCTGTCCATCTGTTTGCCCATGTTAAATTGTAAACAAAGTACAGGTCGCATTTATGATTCAAATTGGATGAAATTTGGTACAGCTCATTTTTTTGGCCCAAGGAAAAACCTTATTGAAATTGGGAAGAATGGGTTCAGATTTAGATATAGCTCCCATATATATTTTCGTCCGATTAAAGGTAAATGGTGCACCAAAGGCCCTGTATGTCTTTTGATTTTCATGACATTTGGCAGAGCGTTCTGTCTAACATGACATGTGTTAAGTTTCGAGAAAATCGGTTCAGATTTACATATAGCTCCTATATACATTTTCGTCCGATTTTATGTCACTGGTGTACCAAAGTCCCTATGTATCTTTCGATTTTCTGAATTGAGTCTGGAATGATGTGTGCTTAGTTTCGTGAAAATCGGTTCAGATTTACATATATCTCCTATATATATTTTCCTCCGATCTTATGTAAATGGTGCACCAAAGACCCAAAGTTAAGCCGACTGACACAAAATTTTGCACAATGTACTAAAATGAATATAACCTTACTTGTGTGCTAAGTTTCGTGAAAATCGGTTCAGATTTACATATAGCTCCTATATATATTTTCCTCCGATTTTATTTAAAAGGTGCACTAAAGACACAAAGTTAAGCCTACTGACACAAAATTTTGCACAAGTCGATTCAGATTTACATATGGCTCCCGTATATATTTCCGTCCGATTGTAAGTAAAATGTGCACCAAAGACCCAAAATTAGGCCGATTGCCGCAAAATTTTGCACAATGTACTGAAGTTACTTAAGTCCAACTTCTATAAAAATTACAGCGAATTCGGTTAAAAATGCTATCAAGAGCCCTAAAATCCCGAGAATTGGGTGTAAACTTATATGGGGGCTACTCGAAAAAAATGGACCTATATTAATAATTATTAATATAGGTCCATTTTTTTCGAGTAGCCCCCATATAAGTTGAACGATTTTTTACACAATAAGAAATCATAGTACGATAGTAGTAGTGCGATAAAAACTCCCAAAATACTGAAAATGGAGGGTACAGTTATATGGGGGCGACGAGAAAAAGTGGAACTATATTTATAATTTTTTCTTGACCTGCCTCTGACAAAAGACCCTATGCATCTTTTGGCGATCTATCCAAATTCGTTTAGAAGCTAGAGTAATTATAACAGACAGACTGACATGCTGATCAAGAATATATGTGACAAATGATATATATTCAAAAATTTTGATGGCAAATTTTCGTAAAATTATGCTTTTAATTCCATCAGGAACTGTATTATATTTCTTCGATCTCCGATGTATGGGACGATGGGCAGGATCATTATATTTGGGTAATACTAAAGAAGTTTCCATTGCAGAAATTACAACTACTTTTTATTTCAAACCCCTCAAAACAACAAAACGTTTGTTTTGATGAGTTTGAATGAGGTATCAACATGGAGTGTTTATGTATGCTAAAATCGGGACCAATATTTCACATTGTTTACCTACTGATTGCGTCTTGAAGTTAGAACAATTATCAATTCGATTGAAAAACCTGTCCAAAATTGCTACCATATCGAAATCTGGGGCAATATCTAAAATTATACCAATATTCATAATATTTGGTAGATAAATAAATAATACGCATGTCCATGCAACATATTTTTCAGAACAAAATAGAATTCAACCAGTGAGCGGAGCAGTATAGTCGCACGGGGCGTTGTCCATGACCATACCTGGATCCTCATGGAAAATTTCAAAGCGATCCGCGATATATTTCCGCCCTCTAGTGTGGTAATGCGTTACTAAATAATATACGAATACGTAAGGACGTGTAAATATTTAAGTGTAACTCCCACATCCGAGTGCACACGACAATGCAATTGGTATCAATGTAAAGGTAAACCACTCCTCTTGGATATACTATCAACTTCTCGGGTATATGCCCTTCAGGAGTAAATATATACGCCATAGAATACAAATTTTGTCAGTTTCCACACAAAAGTCTGGGTCCATTTGACCCGCTAAATATTGACCAATCTTTATCTAAATAGGCATGCTTATTCTTTGGCCCGATCGCCTTCTCCATGCGAAAATTCGCAGTGTTTGAGCCATAATTGCGGCCTTTGGAGCGACCAGAAAAACCAACAAAAATAAAGTTTTTGGTCCATTTCATGCCCTAAATATTAGCCGATCTTTTCCAAAATATAGGGGTCTTCAATAGCCAGAACCCATCCTACACGCAAAATTTCGTGAAGATTGGTTCATAACTGCGGCCTGTATCGTGTTTACAAAATATAATGGACAGACGGACGGACGACACACATGTCTAGATCGACTCAGCTAGTCGAGATATAACGATCGGTATACTTAAAAGTGGGTCTAGTACCAATATTTCGCGGCGTTACAAACTTTTGGGGCTGCACAAAGCTATAATACCCTGACAACATAGTTGTGTAGGGTATAATTAAGATTAAGAAAAGTCGTTGTTATTTTAGGTTCCAAAGTAGAGACAAATTAAACCTTAAGAAATATGTGAGGTACATGGTGAATGGTTTATCTTTGGTTTACATACATATATATAGACTAATAGGGAATAGTTAAACATTAACCCTTATGTTAAAGCGTACACCCATACCTTTATTGACTATAATTTTCATACGAACATTTTCATTATTTTTTGTTCGATTCGATTTAAAAGTCATCAAACAGATTGTCAATTAAAAAGAAGTCACTTCATACATGTGTTTTTGTCCCTCTGTGTGTGAGTATGCGTGTGTGTGTGACTGTTGTTTGCGTGAATCTTAACCCACTTTAATATGTTAAACAGAAAAACACCTATCATTTTTGCTGTGGCCTGAGAAGTAGGCCAGAGGAAATGAATGAGAATAAAAGGTTCACTTCACTTTGCTAACAGTAATCGTTCGAACGGCAGCCGTAGTAACATCATCACGGTCGACAACAACGACAAGAACAGGCGCATATGTGCGCATGTGTCACAGTTTGACTTCAGCCGAATGTGTCTCTCGACCACAGGCTCTCTTCGGAGGCAGTGGCAGACGAAGTAAATACTGTTAACAATAATGCCAATTGGTTGTGGTTTTAATTAATTTAAAGTCAATACAAATTTTCGGTGACAGTCTCCTTTGAACCAGGTGAAATGGCTGATAAAGTGGCCCATTTGTATTGGGGTGGCAGCAGTATGGGAGTTGGGGGGTAGAGAGTGGTAGTTGACAAAAATAAAAAGCCTTAAGTCACGATTTGTTTAACAAGCCCAGTGATGTATGCATGTGTTTTATTTCTGTTTTTTTTTTTTTCTTCTTCATCGGTGTTTGACTCTGATAGTTGTTGGTTCGTCGATTGTTCGATTGTCCCGCATAAGTGCGTGTTAACTTGGTTGTGATTTTTTGTTGCTGCTGCTGCCGTTGTTGTGGTTACTGGCTATTGAGGTGATCTTCTTCACTTAAAATCGTACGGTATTTACTTGTACTGTCCACCGCCATTGACACCAAACAACAACACCAACATCACAAATTTGTTTTCTGGCTTCGAGTTTTTTTCGGTGCATTTACAGTTTGATTTAAACAAATCGCCACGATTTGTGTTGATGTTGTAAACGATGTCATTGTTGGTTGTTGTCGTCTCATGGATGGGTCGGTCGGCCGCAGTAGATTTTTTCTTTGTACAATTTTACATACATAGTTACATGTATACATGTGAGCGGGTGGAGTTGTTTGTATATTTTGTTTGCAAATTTTGTTTTTAAAGCGCATAAAATAGAGTTGCCTAGAAGCGAAATTTTTATTTGTTGTATTGCTAATAATACTTTGGAGGTTTTCTAATCAAAAATACCAAACAGTAGAGAATTTGGTAAATATTTACAAAAATTTAAAACAGGAACTTTACACAGTTCATTTATTTTGGGCAAGCTCGAACATTTTACTCTCCCCCATGGGAACGGCATTCAACTCATTATACCCTTCACCACACTGTGGTATATGTTTGTAACAGGCAAAAGGAAACGAGATAGACACATGGTTCCTTTTGAGAATATGCGTAGAATCACTTTCTAAGTCGATTTATGCATGTCCCTCCGTCTGTCTGTCGATGTTAAATTGTAAACAAAGCATTTATGATCCGAATTGGATGAAATTTGGCATGAAATTTGAAATTGGGAAAAATTGGTTGAGATTTAGATATAGCTCCAATATATTTGTTCGATTTAATGTAAACGGTCCCTATATATCTTTCGATTTGCACTAAATTTGGTACATCCTAATGAGGTCTAGAAAGATGTGTGTTAAGTTTCCTGGAAATCGGTTCAGATTTAGATATAGCTCCCATATATATTTTCGTCCGATTTGCCGTAAATGGTGCACCGAAGTCTCTATATATCATTCGATTTGCACGAAATTTGGTACAGCCTAATGAGGTCTAGAAAGATGTGTGTCAAGTTTCATGAAAATTTAATAAAATGGTGCACCAAAGCCCCTATATATCTTGCGATTTGCGCGAAATTTGGTACAGCCATCAGTCATCAGGTCTAGAAAGATGTGTGTTAAGTTTCTTGAAAATCGGTTCAGATTTGCATATAGCTCACATATATATTTTTGTCCGATTTAAGGTAAATAGTGCACCAAAGTCCCTTTATATCTTTTTAAAAAGATGTGTCAAGTTTCTTGAAAATCGGTTCAGATTTGGATATAGCTCTCATATATATTTTCGTCCGATTGAAGGTAAATGGTGCACCAAAGTCCCTTTATATCTTTCTAAAACCAGTAAGGAAAGTAGTAAAAGTCTGAACCGATTTTCCCAATTTCAATAGGGTTCGTCCTTGGACCAAATAAGTGACTTGTGCCAAATTTTATTTAAATCGGATCATAAATGCGACATGTACTTTGTTTACAATTTAACATCTACAGACGTTTCCTTTTGCCTGTTACAAACATATGCACAAAGACATAATACCCTGTACCACAGTGTGGTGAAGGGTATAAAGATGTGTCAAGTTTCTTGAAAATCGGTTCAGATTTGGATATAGCTCGCATATATATTTTCATCAGATTTAAGGTAAATGGTGTACCAAAGTCCCTATATATCTTTCGAGTTGCACGAAATTTTACACAGCCTTATGAATTGGGTCTAGAATGATGTGTGTCAAATTTTCTTGAAAATCGGTTCAGATTTCGATGTATATTTTTTCGTCCGATTTAATGTAAATGATGCACCAAACTCCTAAAAATTGTTAGATTGATACGAAGTTTTGCATAGCATATCAAATTGTGTTGCTTGAGAATCCCATCGAAGCGTCATTCTGGTTATGCAATGGAAATGTTTCATAATATGTGGTCAATTCATATCCAGAATATGAAATGAGATCCGTGAAAGGAACATTATCACAAAAAAAAATGAGTTCAAACAATGGAACGAAATGACATAAATTAACGAGATCAAAAAAAAAAAAAAAAATACTAAAGAACTGGTCCTTATTAAAGGGGACCAACCCCATTCTCAGGGTCAAAATTTTTTTGATTTAATTCGATTCTACACTAATTCAAGAATGTCCCTACAAAATTTCAAGTAAAAATCTCAAGAACTCTTGAAAATATAGCCGATTTATTGTGTCAGCATCAAGTGACGGCTAAAGGGCTTCTCAAACTTTAAACGCGTTTTTCTCTAAACATTTTTTTGCGAATGGCGGGCACGATAACTCAAAAACTAATAACCCAATCGATTCCAAATGTTTACACGTTTCTCTGTGAGTGTATAGCTATCGTATGAGCTAGGATAAAGCCAATCGGTGAAGATCTTCCTTATTTTTATACCCTTCACCACACTGTGGTACGGGGTCTTTGTGTCGTTGTGCATATGTTTGTAACAGGCAAAAATAATCGAGATAGACCATTGGTTCCTTCTGAGGATATGCATACAATCACTTTCTGAGTCGATTTATGAATGTCCGTCTGTCCGTCCGTCCGTTCGTCCATGTATTTTTGTTCACAAAGTACAGGTCGCAGTTATGATCCGATTTGAATGAAATTTGGCACAGGTCACTTAATTGGCCCAAGGACGAACCCTATTGAAATTGGAGAAAATCGGCCCACGTTTAGGCATAGCTCCCATATAAGGGTACCCCCAAATATTCGGTATTTTGAGGTTCTTGAGCGCGTTTTTTAACTGAATTCGATGAAATTTGGTACTTTAAGTTCTTATTGGGAAGCAAATCTCCCTACCAAAAATTATAAATAAAGGCCCATTTTTTCGGATAGCCCCCATATAAGGGTACTCCCAATTTGCGGTATTTTCGGGTTCTTGGGCTCGTTTTATAACTGAATTCTCTGGAATTTTGTACATTGGGTTCTTATTAGGTCAGTTTTTCTGGTAGTCCCCATATAACGCTACCCCCAAATTGTTGGTATTTTGGGGGTTCTGATCGTATTTTTGACCGAATTGACTGTAATTTAGTACGTCGAGTTCTAAATAAGTAGCAAATCTCTCCACTATAAATATAGGTCAATTTTTTTCGGGTAGCCCCCATATAAGGGTACCCCCCAATTTTCGGTATTTTGGGGTTCTTTAACCAAATTCTTTTTATACCCATCACCACACTATGGTACAGGGTATTATTTGTTGGTAACAGGCAAAAGGAAACGAGATATACACATGGTTCCTTTTGAGAATACGCATAGAATTACTTTTTAAGTCGATTATTTTTGTTAACAAAGTACAGGTCGCATTTGTGATCCAATTTAGATAAAATTTGGCACAGTTCACTTATTTGGCCCAAGGACGAACCATATTAAAATTGGGAAAAATCTGTTAATATTTAGATATAGCTCCCATATATATTTTCGTCCGATTTTATGTAAATGGTACACCAACGTCCCTATATAATATTCACTTTGGCATAGCGTACTGAATTCAGTCTAGAACGATGTGTGTTAAATTTCGTGAAAAGCGGTTTAGATTTAGATAGAGCTCCCATATATATTTTCGTCCGATTTTATTTAAATGGTGCACCAAAGTCCCTACATGTCCTTCTATTTGCAAGAAATTTGGATTTATAAGTAAATGAAGAACTCAAAACGTGTCCGAACATGTGACAAGTTTCGATGAAATCGGTTTAGATTTCGATATTTATACCCTTCACCACACTGTGGTACAGGGTATTATGTCTTTGTGCATATGTTTGTAACAGGCAAAATGAGACGAAATAGAACCATGGTTCCTTTTGAGAGTATGCATAGAATCACTTTCTGAGTCGATTTATGCATGTCCGTCCGTCTGTCCGTCCGTCTGTAGATGTTAAATTGTAAACAAAGTACAGGTCGCATTTATGATCCGAATTGGATGAAATTTGGCATAGGTCACTTAGTCGGCCCAAGGACGAACCCTATTGAAATTGAGAAAAATCGGTTCAGATTTAGATATAGCTCCTATATATATATTTAACCGATTTAATGTAAACGGTCCCTATATATCTTTCGATTTGCACGAAATTTGGTACAGCCCAATCATTTAGGTCTACAATGATGTCTGCCAAGTTTCGTGAAAATCGGTCCAGATTTAGATATAGCTCCCATATATAGTTTCGTCCGATTTCATGTAAATGGTGCACCAAAGTCCCTATATATCCTTCGATTTGCACGAAATTTAGTATAACGTACTGAATTGAGCCTAGAGTGATGTCTGGCAAGTTTCATGAAAATCGGTTCAGATTTAGATATACCTCCCATATATAGTTTCGTCCGATTTCATGTAAATGATGCCCCAAAGTCCCTATATATCTTTCGATTTGCACGAAATTTGGGATAACGTACTGAATTAAGCCTAAAGTGATGTCTGCCAAGTTTCATGAAAATCGGTCCAGATTTAGATATAGCTCCCATATATAGTTTTGTCCGATTTCATGTAAATGGTGCACCAAAGTCCCTATATATCTTTCGATTTGCACGAAATTTGGGGTAACGTACTGAATTGAGTCTAGAATGATGTCTGCCAAGTTTTGTGAAAATCGGTTCATATTTAAATATACCTCCCATATATAGTTTCGTCCGATTTCATGTAAATGATGCCCCAAAGTCCCTATATATCTTTCGATTTGCACGAAATTTGGGATAACGTACTGAATTAAGCCTAGAGTGATGTCTGCCAAGTTCCGAGAAAATCGGTTCAGATTTAGATATAGCTCCCATATATAGTTTCGTCCGATTTCATGTAAATGGTGCACCACAGTCCCTATATATCTTTCGATTTGCACGAAATTTGGGATAACGTACTGAATTGAGTCTAGAATGATGTCTGCCAAGTTTTGTGAAAATCGGTCAAGATTTAGATATAGCTCCCGTATATATTTTCGTCCGATTTAATGTAAATGGTGCACCAAAGTCCCTATATATCTTTCGATATGCCCGAAATTTGGCATAGCGTACTGAATTTAGTTCAGAATGATGTGTGACAAGTTTCGTGAAAATCGGTTGAGATTTAGATACACCTCCCTTATATTATAGATTTATTTTAAGTAATTGACACACCAAGGAATTAATAGGATAGGAACAAAACGTACAGAAATTAGTATAACCTAACCTGTGACACGTTTCGTTGGAATCGGTTCATATATGGATATAGCTTCTATATATATTTTCGTCCGATTTGAAGTAAATGTTTGTCAGATTGTCGGAAATGTTGCTGAATGTACAAAATTGAGCATAGAATTACGTGGATCTAGGTAGATTCATATTTAGATATATTTTACATATTTTATTTCATCCAATTTCATGTTAATAGTCCTGTTTAATATACCCATAGTGGTGAAGGGTATCATATAGTCGGCCCCGTCCGACTTTACTGCTTCCCTTACTGGTTTTCTTTTAATTTATTTACATAATTTTTTCCCATTGTAAGAAGCAACTCTATATCTGACCAAAATTTAGTATAGGTTGCAGAATGACATGTTTAATTTCATGTTAATGGTCCTTCATCTATTGGATATACCCAAAGTGGTGAAGGGTATCATATAGTCGGCCCCGTCCGACTTTAATACATTCCTTACTGGTTTAACTTGGTTTTTGGTCAAAAATCGGTGATTTTCCAAAAATATTTTTTTAAAGGTCCGCCATTTTGTTAATTTTAGAGCGAAGTCAATAATCCTAGTTCATACAAGAGCCAGACATGTACTCTTTCTAACACCGTTGGGACATTTCTTTAATTACAAAAAACAGCAACAAAACAATAACAAATATTTTTTGTAAATTATTTTTCTTCTCTTTTAAACTTTCAAATATATATGTGCAAAGTTACAAACCTTAACAAGCATTGGTATTGATTTACCAACCCATTGAAAATCTTGAAAATTTACAATCGGGAATGGGTGGGGTTCCCTTAATGTCATTCCTTTATCGGAATAGTTCCAAAGAACTAGTTCGTTCCGGAACTACAAAACTCTAGTGAACAATAGTAGTGACAGAGGGCGTCCTTGCTGAACTCCCACTTTTGTGCGAAACGGTTGCTTTAGAGTTCTGCATCCTTGGATAATCTCCTATTGCTTCCCATATTGCAGTTCGTCTGATTGTGTCGAAAGCATTCTCATTCTCGCCATTCTCTAGTTCGTTCTATATAAAATTTCTATTTGATCTGAAGCCAGCCTGTTCATCTCTTATCGGTATCGTGTTGAGCAGGTTCATTTCTATCCAGTTATTACAATCTTCCATGTCGCAATTTGTAGATGTCTTTACGATGATGACTTCCTTCCAAGTTGAAGGCAGTTTTTTTTTCTTCGAAAGCTGATATGATGTTAGGTCGAAGTAACTGCGTGATTTTATATAAATTGATCCAGCAATGTATGTGTTGGTATGATTTCTGCCTTAAGATTCCACATTGTGGTTCAGGTTCCAGCTCCAAGATTGATTTTCACTATAAATTTTCGTCTTTTCCACCTACTACTGTCTTATTCCAGTTCGACTTTAGAAACATCTAAACCAAGCAAACCGCCAAAAGTCGGAATTGAATATAGAACTCTTGGTCCTAGTTCTATCTTGAATAAAGACTCCCTGTAATGTTATAGAAGTAAACAAGATCTATATTCCATCTATAAAATCCAAAACCATGGCAATACTCTTTCTTAGGCTCAATACTCTCCCACAAAAACTAATCAAATTGTGTTTAGTTTATTTGGACAATCAGTCGGTAAAGTCAGAGTTTAGCTTCAAAATTTTCCTTTGTTCGAGTTTTGTGGCGGCGGTGGTGATGTTGTTGCTGTTGTAGTCGGTGTCGCACTAGTTGTTTTCCTTTCTGTTTTTGTTTTTGTAAAAACTATTCAACTTAACCGATGCGCAATAATGTCGCATTGTCGACATCTCGCGGTTGTTGCTGTCTTCACTTGAAATGGCAACGCTTAGAGCTTGGTTTATGGCCTGCCCAGTTTGACTTAAGATTATTTCAATTTTAGCGATGGGTTCACTTAATTTAAACAACATGCAAAATACGTTCGAATGTCCATTTTCATTGCTGGTCATGTTCGAGTGTCTGTCCGTCCATTCGTCCGCCTGTGAGTGTGTGCGCAGTGTGTAAGTTTGTTTAATATTGTTGCCGTTGTTGTTGATGATGTTGCTCTGTTGCCTTTGCCAAACACACATATTTTGTGTCCACTAAGTGTTCATATAGCACTTGCTTTACAACCATATTTGGTTAAAATTCAAATGGCATTAACACGTTTCCGTATTGCCATGTAATGACGATACACCATGTTGTAGTAGTAGGGATGATGTTTTATTTCAGAGAGCAAATGTGGTGCGGTATGATGAGGAGAAGGAAACTGTAGTATGACGTTAACATGGAATCAACTTACATGGTCTATTATTATATTAACAATTTGTATTAAGAATTAAGATATAGAACATTGAACCAGTAAGAAAAGGAACCATGTCGGACGGGGGCAACTACTTTAAACCTTACACCACTATGGGTATAAAGAATCCTGTCGATCGGGTAAACGTAGAATTTTCAATGGACCATTGACATAAAATCGGATGTAATTATATACCTACACCAACTTATCGACTTTGGTGTTTCTTTTTATACCCTTCAACACTTAAACTTCCCTGAATACAATTCTATATCTCCAACTATTCGACATTTTATGTTAATTACAGGCAACGAAGTGTGATCTGAGACTCCAAGAAACAGAGACGGTGAGTACATATGTCGATAACCAGGCGAACCTCAAAGCAATCAAACCGCCTACTATGAATGAAAAAGCTGTTCAAGGTTGTAAAATTCCCCAATTACGACAATTTGTTAATCTTTGTTAGGTTCCAGAACACATTGAAATAAATGGAAATGAAATAGCTGATTAACATGCTCTAGGTAGGTGAAAGTAGTCCGATCTTCTTATCGAGGGATCTGTACGACCACCTTTCGGCTACGTCATTGGTAAAATCCATTATTTCTACTGCGAGAAAGCCGATAACAGATGGTCTGAAGAACCTGGGCTAGGAAGAGCTGGAAATAAAAGAAAATAATACCCTACCCACTAAAGGTTTCTTACTTACTTAGCTGGCTTATGACAGAACGGTTGTTCCATAAGCTTAAAAAATATTTCCAGGCGCGTTGGCCTTGTGCGCATCTCATCCAATTTGAAAAACAATTTTCTGAGATGTTGTCTTCTACTTGATCTTTCCATTGGATTCGTGGCCTTCCCCCTTCTGCGTAAATCATCAATACACTCGCTTTCATATGCCTTTTGAGCTGGGGCATAATCATAAATTCTCACAAGATGGCCTAGCCAACGATGTCCGAGAATAGATGGTTCATTCGACGGCGATATTCACCATCAACGCAGATCGGCCCATAGATCTTTCGGAGAATTTTTCTCTTAAACACTCCAAGAGCTGCCTCATCTGCTTGCGCAAGTACCCATGCTTCAGATCCATTTAATAGCTCGGGTAGTATCAGCGTCTTGTAAAGTGTGAGTTTAGTTTGGGGAGAGGTGAGGTATATTGGCCAACACATACTACCCTCCGGTTTCAAAGCTGATGTTATTAGGTTTGTTTATGGCGGTACCGTGGTGATTTTATATACCTCGAAGCTGTAATTTTCAAGTTCCACAGTTTGTCCGAGTCTCCTGGATACTATCAGCTTGGTCTGTTTGCCATTTGCTGCCAGTCCCACTTTGGCAGACTCTTTCACAATTCGTTCAAAGTTGGATGTTACCGCTCGCAATGTTCGACCCATTACGTCGAGGTCGTCGACGTAGGCTAGTAACATATGCTGTTTGGTGTACAGAGTGTCATATCTGTTCACATTTGCATCGCGTATGACCTTTTAAAACAGGATGCTGAACAGGTCACAGATGAACTTTCTCATTGTGCGAAGCTTGGCTGCCACAAGGTAATGGTCCGAATCGATATTAGCTCCTCGTATCGATCAAACGTCTAAAACACTGGACGAATGCCTTCCGTCTATCACAACATGGTCAATTTGATTTCTCGTTGCTTGATCAGGAGAGATCCAGGTGGCCTTGTGTATATGGAGATGATTGAATCTGGTGCCATGTTTTTTGTTGCGCGAAGTCAATCAAACTCATGCCGTTGTCTGACGTTTCTTCAGGGAGGCGGTGGGACCAAAAATATTTTCCATTCCGATTTTTGCATTAAAATCTCCTTGCAGATTTTTTATGTCATGGCCAGGGCAGCGGTTATATGCTGTTTATCTTCGGTCGGAGCATGGTCGCAAATGAGACTGATGTAGATGAACTTCGCTTTTATTCAGATTATAGCAATTCGCTCCTCTACTGGAGTCAATCTGTTATTCTCCTTTTTACCATAAATCCGCAGCCAATTTCACGTCTCGTTTCATGGCAGCTATAATACAGGGCATAACCATCTGATTTGGTTACGCCAGTCCCTTTCCATCGCATTTCCTGTAAGGTAATAATATCGGCTTTGTACTTCTTGAGTACATACGCCAAGGCGGAAACTGAACCTGTTCTGTACAACGTGCACACATTCAAGTACAGACTCGCTGATCGTGGTCCTTTATACGTTTGCGGGGGTCGCCAACATTGGGGGATTGATTTTGGTCTTTTTTGTTGCGTTTTCATAGTAAGATAAGTTTTCCGAGTGTGGCAACTGACCCGACGCCTCAAACCATTTTTTATAGTTCTTATGGGTGAACTCGCGACACATATCAGCTCACTATTTCAATGGATGATGAAAATAGTTACCCCATGTGACACCACGGGGAGGTCAGTGTCCACAGTTATGGACCAATCGTCATGAAATTTTGCATGGGATGGGTTCTGGCCAAAGAATACCCCTATTGTTTTTGGTCATGATCCATTAATATTTAGGATGGATGGAATGGACCAAAACCTTTATTTTTGTCTGTTTTCCCGTCGCTCTGAAGGCCACAATTATTACCCGAACTCCACGAAGTTTTAAACCAGGAAGGATGATCGGTCAATATTTAGTGGGTCAAATGAACTTAACATTTTGTGTGGAAAATGAAAAAAATGTATTCTGTGGCGTATATATTTACTCCTGAAGGACATAGGAAGGCATCATAGTATATCCAAGAGAAGTGGTTGACCTTTAAATTGATACCAATTATATTCTTGTATGTACTCGGATGTGGGAGTTACACCTAAATATTTACAGGTATCTCCGTATTCGTATATTATTTAGTAACCCATTATCAATATTCAAATGGTAAATACTCAATATGGTCTACGTATTCTGATATTATCAAGTCCTACTATTATTACACTAGAGGACAGAAATGTAGCGTTGATGTCTAGGAAATTTTGTTTGAGGTTCTGATTATGGTGAAGGATGACGCTTATAATTTCCG
>NW_026876383.1:0-19595 GCF_032173495.1 Musca vetustissima | reverse complement strand
ATATTTGTGTAATTAGACTTATTATTTATATTTAGCTGTAAGCTTTGTTTACTTACAAAACTCTTCATGTATAAGTGTTACACACACATATATTACAGTGTGTACAATTACTGTGTGTATATGTAATACACACATGCTTTGGAGCAGATTTTTGCAATACATGTAACGCATACCATATTGGCAACGTACTTTTCTGCTTCCGTTTCCCATTATTACCCAATGATGTCGATGTTATTGTTGTTGTTGTTGTTTTTTGTTGTTCTTTCATTTTCGTCGAGTGTTATTTTGATTATGGAATTACAATAACATCATTCAAACAAGAAGCAAAAAATCGTTTACCTCCTGCTGTTCTTACAATTTGCAATGACACCGTCCTGATATAGTTTGAATATATATTTTGGCTGTTATTGTTGTTGTGATTGCTTTTTTTTTTCTTCTTTTTTGCGAAAGTGTGGCATGACGCCATAATGATATTTTCTTTCGTCTTTATGCTTTAAATGTGCCATTTTATTTGGCTACCAAGACTGTTTTTCCGTGTGTACATTAATATCAAGGCACGACACGGCACAAGCAGCATAACAATAACAACAACAACGACAACATCAACGAAATTAACACACATGTTAAGTGAATTATGAGTTCTCTTGCGGTAAGAAGCACAGATGTACAGTGGTATTGAGGTGGCAATTTCATAATAAACTTGTATTAATTGACTGAAAATGAAACCTGAAAAAAAACAATTAAATTGGGGCTAATTACATTTTTGTCTCGAAGAAATTGGTGTTATTTTAATTGGAATTAATTTCAATTTGATTGCTACAGTCTGGATTTATTTTAACAGCAAATATACATTCGCAGAACAATAAGAAAATATACAAAAACAAAATATTTTAAACAAGTTGAAAAGTCATTAAGTTCGGAAAATTTTTATACCATCCATCATGAGGTGGGCAATAAAGTCGGACTGGGTCGACTATATGATACCCTTCACCACTTTGGGTATATTCTACATATTTATCCATGAGGTGGGCAATAAAGTCGGACTGGGTCGACTATATGATACCCTTCACCACTTTGGGTATATTCTACATATGTATCCTAATAGACGTCGCCTTTTCGAACATTGACATGAAATTGAACGAACTTCAATATGCGATCTTTATCTACAAGTAAACCGACTAACATCAATCGCAACACATGCAATTCAGCCACCTATTCTACCTATAACAGCTTTAAAGCAAAATGTAATATCACTCCATTGAATATGTCATAATTACATATGGAAGCAATGTTATATCTAAATCTGAACCGATTTCAAGAAAACATGCCAGAGGTTAATTTATATTAATTTCAGTACCCTGTGTCAATCGGCCTAGCTATGGGTCTTTAATGCACCATTTACTTAAAATCGGTATATATAGGAGCTATATCTAAATCTTAACCGATTTTCACGAGACTTAACACACATCATTCTAGACCTAATACAGTACCCTATGCCAAATTTCGTGCATATCGAAAGATATATAGGGACTTTGGTGCTCCATTTACCTTAAATCGGACGAAAATATATATGAAGCTATATCAAAATCTGAATCTAGACCTAGTTCATTACGCTATGCCAAATTTCGTGCAAATCGAAAGATATATAGGGGCTTTAGTACACTATTTACATTAAATCGGACGAAACTATATATGGGAGCTATATCTGAATCTGAACCGACTTTCAGGAAACTTAATACACATCATTCTGGTCCTAATTCATTACGCTGTACGAAATTTCGTGCAAATCGGGGCTTTGATGCACCATTTACATTAAATCGGACGAAAATATATATGGGACCAAATAAGTGACCTATGTCAAATTTCATCCAATTCGGATCATAAATGCGACCTGTTCTTTGTTTACAATTTAACATGGACAGACAGTCGGACGGACGGACATGCATAAATCGATTAAGAAATTCTATTAAGAGATTCTATGCATATTCTCAAAAGGAACTATGTGACTATCTTGTTTCCTTTTGCCTGATACGAACATATGCACAAACATATGCACCACAGTGTGGTGAAGGGTATAAAAACCCACCCCTAATTCTGAGATAGTATCCTTGAAAGAAAATTGTAAAATCCACGCTGAGACTTTATCCTGGAAAAATATTTTATCCTGGAGCAATAGTCGGACAATAATATTTCGTGATGGCTACAACCTCTTGCCCGATTAGAGTTCAACAGCACCTCTTCCTTACACTAACATATTTTCCGAATATTATCAATATTCAGTACAGCCCTTCGAATTACTTGTCCATATTCCCTTCAACGTTGGTTGTGTTGTGGTGTTCGGCCGGCCTATAGATCGAATCGAAAAAAAACACAAAAAATAAGTTTTCGGTCCACTTTATCCCAAAATTATTATCTGATCATCACCGAAAATTATAGGCGTTGTCCTTGAACATTTCAAAGCAAACAGCGCTATATTTCCGGCCTATAGAGTGGTAATGTTTTATTAAATAATATCTGAATACGTAAGCACGTGTAAATAATTACGTGTAGCTCCCACATCCGAGTACATACGACAATATAATTGGTATCAATTTAAAGGCCAACAACTCCTCTTGGATATAATATCAATTTCTCGGGTCTATGTTTGTAATTTAAATTTGTAAATTTTGTAATTTTTCACACAAAAGTATGGGTCCATTTGACCCGCTAAATATTGACCAATCTTTATCAAAACAGCCATGCTTATTCTTTGGCCCAATCCCCTTCTCCATGCAAAAATTCGCGATGTTTAGGCCATAATTGCGGGGCCATAATCTGGAGCGACCAGAAAATCAGACAAAAATAAAGTTTTTGGTCCATTTCATCCCCTAAATATTAACCGATCTTTAGCAAAAATGATAGGGGTCTTCATTGGCCACAACCCGTCCTACGTGCAAAATTTCGTGAAGATTGTTCCATAACTGTGGCCTGTATCGTGTTTAAAAATTATAATGGACAGACGGACGGACATACATGTCTAGATCGACTCAGCTAGTCGAGATATGACGATCTCGACTAGGGTATAGAACCAATATTTCGCGGCGTTACAAACATTTGGGGTTGCACAAAGCTATAATACCCTTACAACATAGTTGTGTAGGGTATAAATACACGCCTATAGCCGAGAATACTTAAAAAATTATTTAAAAAATCCACACCTATAGCTTATATAGTATCCTTGAAACATTATTTGAAAAATTCACTCCTATTGCCGAGATAGTATCCTTGAAATGATGTTTAAAAAATCCCCGCCTATAGCTGAGGCCTTGAACATCTTTTTTTTTAATCCACGCTTATAGCTAAGATAGTATCCTTGAACAAATATTCAGAAAATCCTCGACTATAGCTCAAGCTAAAAAAAATATGCCAACAAAATGTATAATATTATATATTCCCTGCCTTGAAAAATCACTGTTCCCACTTTCTTAATGATGTTTTTTACATTACCTTATTAAATACAAAAACAACGAAGGAAAACGAACGGAAAACATGCCTCGCCAAAAGTTTCCACAGAAAAAAAAATTATCTGATATAGTAGCTGTCCTCTGTTCACTGAACTGTGCGTTCGGTGTTGTTCAATGTTGTGGCTGTTAATAATTGGTATAATTTACATTACAACACAACAATGTATGCATTATATTTCAACATACAAATAAGGGCACTATTTAAAATAAAAGGGAATTCCGAAGAAAGATTTTCAGAACGAAAATATTTGCATTGGAAAAATATCAGGTAAATAAGGCAAAGTTCGAAATTTCTTTCGAAGAAAAGACAACTGATTCGCCTTCTAGGATTTATTTCGAAAATCCTTTTGGAATATATCCTGTTTGGTATATAGATTGTGATGACAATACTATGCCACGAATTCACTTCGAAATAATATTATTTTGACGCTCATTAAAGAGATTTCATGAAATATACGTCCTCTCCAATATCCCTACATGGAAGACATATACAATTTTCTGTAGTGCTTGTCCTTCGTCTAGGTAATATTATTATCCAACGTAATTCCCCCTTACGAATAATAAATGTTTATGATAAATCTTTAGAGAAAAATTGTTCATAATTACAGTAGCCCAAGGTAGCACAGCTTGAATATTAAACGCCATTTAAAAAAGTCACACTATTTATTTGCCTCTAACCTCTAAGAGGTGTTAACTAATACGCAATTATTTTTTGATTTTTATCAAAACAAAATCACACAAGCCCGCTTTGCAAATGGACGAAAAAATACGCATTAATATAGATTTGCTCCCCCAAAAAAAATATATATTTCCTTTGGTCCTGTTTCCTGGTTTCCCATTCGAGTGCGTGCCAATGTCCATGCAATTTATTTTATTTAATCATCAACCATCTTAATGACCAGATATTAACACAAGCCCTATGTGATTTTGAACTTCTTGATTCGCAATGTGGTTGCTGTGTGTTTGTTGGTGGTAGAGATTTTTCTAGTGCTGTAATTTTTTCTCACCATAGTGTGCGTGTGTGTATGTGTGCGAATTATAACCTAGTATTATTTACAGTTATTACTTGTTCATTACGCGACTCTGTTTTATTCCCTGTGGTCTATAATTACTGTAATTATTTATGTACATACATATTAAATATAAATAATATGTATGTATATAAATAGTGAAAATGAAAAATATTTTTGTAATAATAGATATGGGAGAGGTAAATGTTGGTGGGATGACAATTTCAAAAGCTGCGGGTAACGGTCAAACTCCAACAGCGTGTGGAATAAGGGTATGCAATACCCTTCACCACACTGAGGTACAGGGTGTTATGTCTTTGTGTATGTGTGTGTAACATGTAAAAAGAAACGAGATAGACCCATGGTCCCTTTGGAGAATATGCATACAATCATTTTCCGAAGCAGTTAATACATATCCGTCAATCCGACCGACCGTCTGTCAGTGCATGTATTATTCTAAATAAAGTATGATCCAAATGATATAAAATTCCAATATGATACTATCCTAATTACCCCAAAAAAGTTACTAACTGGTATCGAAGCATGGAAACGCCTAACAAATATGTCAATTTCGGTTCAATATAAAGGCCTGACTTTGTGTTATCTTCAAATGGTATGGAAAATTATTAAATTCGACGGGCTTGATCACATCGCCGGACTTCCTCATCCCGAATGGCGTTAATGGGAACATCCAGAAGAGCCAAAACTCTTCAGGTTCGGTCAACTCACAGCTTTTTTTCTCCATAACGATGGTGTGGTGCATGATGAATTATAGACTCGAAGTCGTTTGACCACTAATAAATACTATATTCAAGTTATGCGCCGTCTGCCTGGTGTAATTCGCTGGACTTGGTCGTCGCTGAATTTTTCACCTTCCCAAAACTAAAGAAAACAATGAAAAGAACCCTTTTTCCATGATTGAAGAGATAAAAGAAGAACTCGAAACAGGAGCGTGTTTTAGAAGAATTATATATAAGCAAAATTCAAAAATTCGACGTCTGTTAGGATTCCATCTGTTGAAAATACCCAAAGTGGTGAAGGGTATCATATAGTCGGCCCCGCCGACTTTACTACTTTCATTACTGGTTTTCATTGTGATTTCTGTAATCCAGCTTCTATTATGTTTATAATGAAAGGTCATATGTTAGTTACATGGCATATCAATTTAATTACAAGAATACCATCGTCCCCATTGTCATTAAAACCAAAGATGAGTGCAAAATCCTGTTGTATTATTATTTCGATTAATATAAAAACAAAATTATGGACCACCGGGCGAAATACAATCGCTTATTATTATACACCAATAATACTATGAGATGGGTAGAAATGTCCATAACGGAAATTTAAATATTATTAATAATATTGAAAAGTTGGTGGTGTGTGATTTTTCATTTTTCAAACATTGTATTACATGTTTATCCATTAGTATTAAATTATCTCCCATTCACATATTTACACACAGTCTCACCCACATTATTGTAAATACGATATATGAATCATGAAAACGCGATGGTCTGTTATTTCCACAACCAAAACTCACACACACACACTCGAACATAATGAGATGGACTATCATTACGTATTATGTATTTAACCTTAATTAAATTTACTAAAGACACACACACATGCACACTTCCTCACCCACCCACACATGCATACTCACACATGGATGAAAGGAAAATATGTGTAGCATGCATTCTCATTGTAATTAAATAGCTTGAAAAGGAATCTGACTATTCGGTTGATGAATGAAAGGTAGTTATTTGATGAGGGCAATTAAGTAAAGCCTTAATAAGTCATACATCACAGTTGCATTGTTGTGGTGAAAGATGGTAATCAATGTATGGATGTGTTGAGGGACAATACGGCCAGGGGAGGGGTGAATTCAATCGGGAATATCTTAGTGATGGTAAGTTCAAAGTAAGATTAGCTGTAATAATTATGGAATCAAATTTAATGGGTCAGTGTGAGAAATTGTATTGTGTGAGAATAAAATTATTGACGGATCCCTTAGGGTATATGGTAGTTGGTTGTGCATGTGTGTGTGTGTGTAGGCAGGAAGTAATATGTTAGAACATCCTAATGGATATACGAGTAAAAACAAAAACATATACACCTCCTTGTTATTATAAATACCAGAAAATAAAATTATGGCTGATGAAAATCTTTTTCCAAGTGGAACAAAGGAGCAGTAAGGAAAGTAGTAAAGTCGGACTGGCCCGACTATATGATACTCTTCACCACTTTGGGTATATTCTATATATGTATACTAACAGACGACACGTTTTTGTTATATATCTATATCTGTACCGATTTCAGGGAAACTTGCCAGATACTATTATATATTACTTCAATACGTTGTGTCAATCTAGATTTAATTCAGTACCCTATACCAAAATGCACCAATTACATAAAATCCGACGAAAATATATATATCTATATCATTCTAGCCTTAATTCAATACGCTATGACAAATTTCGTGCAAATCGAAAGATATATAGGGACTTTGGTAAACAATTTACATTAAATCGGACGAAGATATATATGGGAGCTATATCTAAATCTGAAACGATTTTCACGAAACTTGGCAGACATCATTCTAGACCTTATTCATTACGCTGTGCCAAATTTCATGCAAATCGAAAGATATATAGGGACTTTGATACATCATTTACCTTAAATCGGACGAAACTAAATATGGGAGCTATATCTAAATCTGAACCGATTTTTCTCAATTTCAATAGGGTTCGTCCTTGGGCGAAACAAATGAGCTGTGCCAAATTTCATCCAATTCGGATCATAAATGCGACCTGTACTTTGTTTACAATTTAACATCTACAGACGGACAGACGGACGGACATGCATAAATCGACTCAGAAAGTGATGCATATTCTCATGGGTCTATCTCGATTATTTTTGCACAAAGCCATATTACCCTGTACCACAGTGTGGTGAAGGGTATAAAAATCAAGGTGTGTGTATATATATATATATATATATATATTTATACCCTACACAACTATGTTGTCAGGGTATTATAGCTTTGTGCAGCCCCAAAAGTTTGTAACGCCGCGAAATATTGGTCCTAGACCCACCTTTAAGTATACCGATCGTCATATCTCGACTAGCTGAGTCGATCTAGAAATGTGTGTCCGTCCGTCTGTCCATTATAATTTGTAAACACGATACCGGCCACAGTTATGGACCAATCTTCACGAAATTTTGCATGTAGGATGGGTTCTGACCAATGAATACCCCTATTGTTTTTGGAAAAGTTCGGATAATATTTAGAGGATGAAATGGACCAAACACTTTATTTTTTTCGTTTTTTTTCTGGTCGCTCCAGAGGCCGCAATTATGGCCCAAACACCGCGAATTTTTGCATGTGTGAAAAATGACAAAATTTGTATTCTATAGCATATATATTTACCACTGAAAGACATAGACCCGAGAAGTTGATAGTATACCCAAGAGAAGTAGTTGACCTTTAAATTGATACCAATTATATTGTCGCAGGTACTCGGATGCGGGAGTTACATTTAAATATTTACAGGTGCTTACGTATCCATATATTATTTAGTAACCTATTACCACACTGGAGTGCGGAAATATAGCGCTGATCGCTTTGAAATGTTGCTAAGGTTCCAGTTATGGTCAAGGACAACGCCTAAAATTTTAGGTGATGATCACATAAAAATTTTTCGGATGAAGTGGACCGAAAATTTCTGAAAATTTGTATGTATTGTAAAGGTGATATGTAGCTTCTAACTGAGTAATCTTAATGTGATTAAAATGAAATGCTATTATAAGCAGATTCAAATAAGATTTCTAATCACAAAATTCTTTACACATACAGATGGTATTGAAAATCGTCTTTATATGCAGCAATAAATATTTCGTTAGAGTACATTTAATACGATTTCTAATTGCATTAAAATGTGGATTATTATTGCATAGACAAGGTAGTCGTTCCAAGGATATCTTTCAAAAGGAAATGAATGCTTTAATGTTACAAAATATAACAAATTAAAAAGTAAACAAGTGAAAAAGGCTTTAAGTTCTGCCGGACCGAACTTTGCATACCCTCCAACATTGGTATACTGTTGAATGTTGATTGAAATGGAAATATATGGAACATACCAAAAATTAAACCAATACCGATAATTGTACCGCACAATTGTTGTAAACCATAAGGTACACCAAATACAAATTACATCAATTTTGATTCTTAAAACCCTATGTGTATGCGTGGGCCTATATTGACAATGCATGGTAGGGAGGAACATGTGTATAAAATCCTTAAAATAATGTACTTTAGAGGGCGACGTTTTATGCATGTCCGTCCGTCCGTCTGTTGATGTTAAATTGTAAACAAAATACAGGTCGCACTTATGATCCGGTTTGGATGAAATTTGGCACAGCTCACTTATTTGGCCCAAGGACGAACCCTATTGAAATTGGGAAAAATCGGTTCAGATTTAGATATAGCTCCCATATATATTTTCGTCCGATTTAAGGTAAATGGTGTACCGAAGTCCCTATATATCTTTCGATTTACATGAAATTTGGTATAGCCTACTGAATTTGGTCTAGGACGATGTATGCTAAGTTTCGTGAAAATAGGTTGAGATTTAGATATAGCTCCCATATATAGTTTCGGCCGATTTTAGGTAAATGGTGCACCAAAGTCCCTGAAAATGAAACGTGCACAAGTACCCCAAAATATCTAAAATTGGGTGGTACCCTTATTTGGTACTCTTTAGATGAAATAGAAGCTATATCTAAATATCTTTGGTTGAAAAATGCCGATTTCAACGATTTCAGGAAACTTAACACACATCATTCCAGGAAAACCAGTAAGGAAAGTAGTAAAGTCGGATCCATAACGCAGTGCCAAATTTCGTGCAACACACATCATTCCAGACCTCATCCATAACGATATAAATCGAAAGATATATAGGGACCATTTACATTAAATCGGACGAAAATATATATAGGAGCTATATCTAAATCTGAACCGATTTTCAGGAAACTTAACACACACCATTCTATAACTAATTCATTACGCTGTGCCAACTTTGGTGCAAATCGAAACATATATAGGGACATTGGTGCACCATTCAGATTAAATCGGATGAAAATATATATGGGAGCTATATCTAAATCTGGACCGATTTTCAGGAAACTTAACACACACCATTATATTCCTAATTGATTACGATGTGCCAACTTTCGTGCAAATCGAAAGATATATAGGGACTTTGGTGCACCATTTAAATTAAATCGGACGAAAATATATATGGGAGCTAT
Source organism: Musca vetustissima (assembly GCF_032173495.1). NCBI lineage: Eukaryota > Metazoa > Arthropoda > Insecta > Diptera > Muscidae > Musca > Musca vetustissima. Next base: position 9,769 of record NW_026876383.1, on the reverse strand, counting down.
ATCTAAATCTGAACCGATTTTCAGGAAACTTAACACACATCATTCTATACCTAATTCAGTACGCTATGCCAAATTTCGTGGTAATCGAAAGATATATAGGTACTTTGGTGCCACGTTTACCTTAAATCGGACGAAAATATATATGGGAGCTATATCTAAATCTGAACCGATTTTCACGAAACTCAGCACACACCATTATGGACCTAATTCAGTACACTATGCCAAATTTCGTGCAAATCGAATGATATATAGGTACTTTGGTGCCTATATCGGGCGAAAATATATATGGGAGCTATATCTAAATCTGACCCGATTTTCAAATCGAATGATATAGTACAGGTCGCATTTATGATACTAATTGGATGAAATTTGGCACAAGTCACTTATTTGGCCCAAGGACACACATGTATCATTGGCAAAATTTGGCACAGAGTGTCCAGAATGATTTGTGTCAAGTTTCGAGAAAATCGGCTCAGATTTAGATATAGCTCCCATATATAATTTCGTCCGATTTGAAGTAAATGGTGGACCAATGTCTCTATATATCAATCGATTTGCATGAAATTTAGCACTGAGTACTGAATTAGGTGCAGAATAATGTGTGCTAAGTTTCGTCAAAATCGGTCCAGATTTAGATATAGCTCCCATATATAGTTTCGTCCGATTTAAGGTAAATCGATCTCCAAAGTCCCTATATATCTTTCGATTTGCACGAAGTTTGACATAAAGTACTGAATTAGGTCAAGGATTACGTGTGCCAAGTTTCGATAAAATCGGTTCAGATTTATATATAGCACCCATATATATATATATATATATATATATATTTATATTCGTACGATTTAAGGTAAATGGGTCTCCAAAGTCCCTATATATATTTCGATTTGCACGAAGGTTGCCATAGGGTACTGAATTGGGTCCAGAATGATGTGTTAAAATCGGTTCAGATTTAGATGTAGCTCCAATATATATTTTCGTCCGATTTATTGTAAATTGTGCACTAAAGAACCAAAGATTGGCCGACCCGTACACAATTTTGTACAATGTACTGAAGTTACTAGAACCTTTCGTGTGTCAAGTTTTCTTGAAATTGGGTCAGATTTACATATAGCCTCTATATATACACTTAAAGTCTATTTACAAAGTATGGAATAGATTGCAGAATGGCATATGTAAGGATTGATGTTAGTCGGTTTACTTTTATAAAAAGATAGCATTTTTTCCTTCAAAAGACGACATCTGTAAAAATACATATGTAGAATATCCCCAAAGTGGTGAAGGGTTTCATATAGTCGGCCCAGTCCGACTTTACTACTTTCCTCACTGGTTTATTTTTTGCTACCCAATTGAACCAAAAATTACCTAATTGCAGCCAATTCAGTTGAAAACACTACCCAAACTGCCAACTATGTCGAATTATCGGAGGTGCCGTTATATGCAAACTTTTCTCAAAACAAGCAATTTTTGGTAAGGAGATTTGCTACCCTTTGGGATGTCAAAGTACCCAAATTTCCAAAAATAACGAATAAGTGAAAGGGGTATCGTTATATGGGGACTCTCCTCAAACGATATCGATATTTTTGTAATTTGATTTTTCAGGTTCTCAAGGGGTTTCAAATCGTCATCTGTATACGTTTTGGTATAGCTACCATTTAGCGGTAGGGACCCATTTTGAAGGCTTTAGTATCATTTTTACACAAATTTGGCTGTGTATAAAGTGTTCTGGAAGGCTCAAAAACATGGAGAATATATAGGACCATGTTTTGGTGTCAATGTTAATATTTTGAAGGTAGAGAATGTAATTTGGCATTCCGGGATAGTAGATTGTGAAACAGTTTTTTTTTTTTTGCGGAAAAATGTTTGCATATGTCCAAACTTTGATGCAGCCCCCAAATAAACGTCCTGCCAAATTTTCCGAATTTTCAACGAATTTTCGAAAAAGGTTTCTATGTTCAAATAACCCTCATATTAAGGTATCGTTATTTTGATAGTTTTGTCGGAATGTCCACAGAAATTTCGGTAATTTAGAAATCTAGATTCTTTCAAAGCTGATGTCAAAAATTGTCTAAATATATATAAATATATATTTAGACAATTTTTGACATCAGTCTATGTTTCGACACAGTCCCCGTAGATAGCTTCCGCCCTGTTTTCCTTATTATTAAGATTTTCATCGAATTTTCTATAATCGAATGGCTATAATATGGCATTTCGGATTCCTGCCGGAACATTTTCATAAAGTATTCATATTAAAATATCCCCCATACAAACTTCACGTGTAGTTCTTGTTGAGTTCAAGTTCCTATCCCAGTTTTCCAACCTGAGTAGCTGTAATTTGGGGCAAAATTTTCTCTAGGGCATGCATAACCTCCCCATAAAATAGCCATGACCGATTTAAGGAATTTTTAATGCACAAAATGTGGTGGGGGATCAACAAGTAATGAATTGAGACCAGGGATGGTCCGTGTGACGAATTTTTAGGTTTTCGACTGTCAAAAAGGTGTAAACGTCGAAAACGTCATATACCTGTATAAAATATAAAAAATGTAGTAAACGTCATTTATTTCAATATTATCACCATATACAGTTATTTTCAAGAATATATATTATTTTTACATATATCTAACTATTCCTTACTAGAACTTATAAAAATTTCTAAACTTTTTTGAGAAGAATTTTTTGAAATTTTATATGGATATGAGTAAATCATTCGTAATTTCCAAATTCATTAATGGAAATAGCTGTTTTGTCAAAAACCTAATGGTTTTGGGTAGGTTTCCGACGTTTCTGACGTATGTATTATACGTCGGAAATGTATGTCATTTACGTCACTGTTTCTGACAGACCATCTCTGATTGAGACTAAAATGACATTGATTAATTTTTGAGTGTAGATCGCGTATACAGGGTTGCCCATATTCGACGGACCCATCTGGCAACGTCATAACTTTTGACAGAGATGTCACATCGCTTAATGACATACTGCGTTTGAAGCGTCAGTCCAAGCAGATTTTTAACATTATGCGTTTATACGAACAATTTTCGACTGGTAAGGCTCTTTCTAATCCGAAGAGGCCATATTAAAGTCGACCAAGGCGATCGGCCGAGAATATCGCTGCGTACGAGCCAGTGTTGAGAGGTTCCCAAGAACATCCCAAAAACGCCGTTCTCAGCAGTTGGGCATGGCTCGTTCCACTTTACAACGAATTATTCGCATTGATTTGCATTTGTTCCCGTACAAAATTCAATTGACGCAAAGAAAGTTGCCTGCGGGCCCATTCCAAGCCTCGTCGATTGGAATGGACCCAAAGAGTCATCGAAATGGCCGAAGATGACGAGCAATTTGGGAACAAAATTATCATCTCCGATGAAGCCCATTTCACATTGAATGGGACCGTAAATAAGCAAAATTGCCGTTTTTACGCCACTGAAATTCCTCAGGAGATTCAAGAAGTGCCTCCTCATGACAAAAAAGTCATAGTTTGGTGCGGCGTTAGTGCGAAAACGGTCATTGGAACGTTTTTCTTCCAACATGAAAATGGCCATCAATCAGGAGCGTTATCGCGACATGATGACCAATTTTGTGATGCCAATTATTCGTTGAAAGCGTATGAGGCAGTTCTGGTTTCAACAAGGCGGTGCTCCACCGCTCACAAGTCGCATAACAATCGATTTTCTGAAGAATTTGTTTACGTGTCATATGATGTCGAAAAGTGGTGATTTGGACTGGCCACCGCGTTCGCCCGATTTGACGCCGCCTGACTTCTTCTTGTGGGGATATTTGAAGTCAAAGGTTTACGTTAACAAGCCAAGGACCGTAGAAGAGCTCAAGGACAACATTCGTGAAGAAATAGCCGCTATTCCGGCTGAAATGTTGGCAAAAACGATGGAAAATGCAGCAAAAAGGGCACAATACGTCATCAACGCCAGAGGCGGCCATTTGAGAGATATCATATTCAAAAATTGATGTAAACAAATCTACTTGGAACAAATTAAATGATTAACATTGCCAACCGCCAAATTTTAATTTTTTTCTTTGATTTTTTTAAAAAAAAGCATGGGTCCGTCGAATATGGGTAACCCAGATATTACACAAAGTGCCAACAAATAATATACTTTTTAAGCTATGAGAACATCCCAGGAATTCACGGGCTCCTCTAAGTATATCCTTTGCACACAATTTTCCTTATAATAGTCAAATTCTTCGGAATCCTGTCGGTTTAAAACAAACGGCAAATTAAAGTCAAACACCTAGTGTAGGACCATATGTCTATAGGTTATCAGCCTTACCTCTTTATAAAATAATCAAGCACATGCAAACGATGCAAATACATTTACTTTTAAATGATTACAGGATAAGCCATTTAATAGCTTTCAAATTGCTACGGTTTTAAATTCAATATCACATTCATTGCGCCTTACAAACAAACCAACAAGCCAACAAACAAATGTAAATTGTTTTTTAAAAGAGCTCATAATACAGAGCATAATTAAGTAGGGTATTAAAGAACAACAAACAACACCATTAAAACCATATCAAAAAACAACAACATACAATTGTACAAGTGTCTTATACCACGCACCCAACCCCTTCACCCCATTATACTCTACAATAGCATTTGTAGTCTGTCTGTATGTAAGGGTTATGTTTACAACGCAATTTTGGCTTTTGTTCACTTTATAATTGTACCACTACGCAGACATCTTCAAATAAAAATGCACGGCGTTGCGACAGACATCACTCTGCCATTTACGCACGTAAAAGGATCAGGCAAAAAAAACTGAAACGAGACCATGTAAAATAAAAACAAAATACAACAAATTTATACGCCTACAAAAAACGCACACACACACATCGTGTCATGTTTGAACATATTTATTTTCTGTTGGAGAGAAGAAAAAAGGAAAAATAAAATAGTAAATTAGTTTCACACATCCTTTCATGAAAATACAAATGTGTACATGAATAGGCTCATGCATAAAAATGCGAATATATAGTTTGGCGGCATATTGGTGTGTAATGCGGAGAAAAAATTGTGTTGAGACATGGCTTCTTCAGTTTTATACTCTAAGGTGGATAGGTCTAGCAATATTTGCTATGACTATGTTTTAATATACATTTAAAATTCTTCTATAAGTAGTAAATTTGACTGGGCAGACTATATGATACTCTTCACCACTCTTTCCACTCGCCTTTTCGAAGGAGCATTGACATGAAATTGAACGAACTTAAATATGTGATCTTTTGCTATATGTGATCCGACTAACATCATACAATTCTACAACCTATGCTAAATTTCATTTCATTCGGGCAATTTTAGAATCCTTTGCGTACAATGGGGCAATTTTATGTAAATCGATTTCAACAAAACGCAAAATCTATCGAATATATATATATGGGAGCTATATCTAAATCTGAATCGATTATCACCAATTTCAATAGGGTTTATCCTTGAGCCAAATAAGTGACCTATGCGAAATTTCATTCAATTCGGTTCATAAATACGACTTGTACGTGGACCGACAGATAGACGGACATTCATAAATCGACTTAGAAAGTGACTCTATGCATATATGTGTCTATCTCATTTCCTTTTGCATGTTACAAACGTATGCACGAAGACATAATACCCTGTACCACAGTGTGAGGATGGTATAAAAAGCGGGGTTATATGGATCTACCCCCAAAAGGGGGATGGGAGAGTTTTTACCAAATACCACTACAAAATGCCGAATTACGAATACGGTTGAAAAACGCTATCAAAACCTTCAAAGAACTGAAAATTTGGGGGTACCGTTATATGGGGACTACGGGAAAAAGTAGACCTATATTTATAATTATTAATGAAGAGATTTAGTACACATTAATTACCAAAAGTTCCAATTTACAGCGAATTCGGTTGAAAATGCGCTCAAATACCGAAAAATGGGGGGTACCGTGCAAAGACAAATGGAACTACATTATTTTTTTTTCATATTCACCTATTATACAAATTACAGTGAATAATTATAGGACAATTTCCTGCAAAGGTGTTCGATATACCAAAAATGGTGCAGTATCTATTTATGCGGACTATAACAAAACGTGGACACATACCGAAAACCTTCTGCACCATCCAAGAACCCGGAATGAGAAATTAAAGCTACTTCGATGAGAAAATTCGATTAACGTATTCTACAGAAAAATTTATTTATATGGTGGCTATGTCAAAATATGGAGCTATACTGAAAAATTTATACAAATGTGTTTACGTTCTTACTTTGCGGGCTTGAGGCAGAACTTTTGTTAATAAGCCAAGCTTAAAAAGATTTCCAGGCGAGTCAGTTGTTGTTGTTGTAGCAACAAAATACATGTCGTTTTGTCATACATCGTCTGGTTCTGCATCTTCTACCTCCAAATTCAGGAATGCTGCAACTTCAGCGTGTTGCGTCCAAAGAGAATTCGGCGATAGGTGAGTAGGCTTAGCTGGGCAATTGAAGAGGTGCAACGTGTCGTGTGGTCCTAGTCCACATGCCGGGCATGTGTTAGCTATCGAGCCGTCAATTCTTGCCCAATATGAATTGAGGCGGTTGCACCATCCTGATCTTAGTTGAGCTAAGACTACTCGTGTTTGCCTTGACAGCTGCTTCTCCTCAGCTGCGATGGATGGGAGGTGGTCTCCAATTATGGTATTCACTCTATATTGCTCTACTGCCAGAGCGACTGCATCCGTGTGAATACCATTCAGACCTGCTTGATAGGCTTCCTGATCTAGAGGTTCACGCTTGTACCTTTGGACCTCTCTCTCTAGATCATGAAGATCTTTCCTGACGTGCCTGGGTGGGGGAGTCCTGTCCATAAGGCTATGGAAGGGATGTTCCTGACGGTAACAACCAAGCAGGTACTGCATCGACAACATATAGTTGTGACGATGGACGGGTAAGATCTTCGTCTCCTCATGAAGATGGTCCACTGGAGTCATAAGGAGACACCCTGTTGCAGTTCTCAGGGCAGCGTTCTGGCAGGTCTGAATATTCTTCCACTACGTATCACTGACATTCGCGAACCACACTGGCGCCGCATAGCTTACCACTGACCGGCCTATTGCTTTATAAGAGGTCAACAAGCTTTCTTTGTCAGCGCCCCAAGTGCTGCCGGCTAGCGACTTGAGGACCTTGTTCCTACCTCTCAGCTTATCGCATAAAGCAGTGGCATGGTGGTCGGAATCAATTCTCCATCGACCATTATGTTCAATGGGAGCTTCATTTCAGCCGTCCATGTGGTGAACAGTGTGGCTGTTGATTTGGTGGTGGATATTTTCATATTCCTCAGTTGGAAGTAGTTAACAATATCAGCTATGTAGACGTTTAGCCTCTCACATATATCATCAATAATAGGACCCGACGCCATGATCGTGCAATCATCCGCATACATTACGATCTCTATGCCGTCCGGTGGTTGTGGAATATCAGAAAGGTAGAGGTTAAACAGTTCCGGAGATAGCACCCCTCCTTGTGGAACTCCCTGTTTCACTCTACGGGGTTTAGACTTCCTGTTTCTGAATTCCACATACGTCCACACATATAGTTGATTATCCAACGTTTCAAACACGGTCGGAGATTTGTCCTCTCTATATCCTTGAACAGCTTGGCATGGTTGACGGTATCGAAGGCCTTCGATAGGTCAAGTGCCACCATAACTGTTCGGTTGCACGGCCTGTTCTGGTTGAGTTCTCTGCTAATATGTGTGGAAATGGCGTGTAATGCTGTTGTAGTACTATGCATCTTACGGAATCCATGTTGGTAATGGGCAACTGGAAAACTGCTTCTCAGCGATGGGAGGAGTACGATTCACCCCTGCTGGCATCCTTGCCTGGCTTCAGTAGCGGGACCACCCTGCCTATTTTCCAGGCTTCAGGAACTATGTGGGTGGTTAACAACAAGTTGAGGGCTGATGTTAGGTACTCAACTCCAGGCGAGTCAGTCTTGTGCGTTGCTATTCCAATTTGAAACACCATGTTTCGAAATATTCGAAAAATGGTGTTTCGAATATTTCGAAATTTTTCTTTCAAACACTCCAAGAGGTGCCTCATCTGCTTGCGCAAGTACCCATGCTTCAGAACCCTACAATAGCACAGGTAATATCAGCGTCTTGTAGAGTGTGAGTTTGGTCACAGTGAGTGGTGGCTCTGCTTTGGAGTTGCTTACTCATAGTAGCACCTCCGGATTTCAAAGCGATGTAATTAGTTTTGTTTATGGCTGTACCGAGGTATATAAAATCTTTGACTACTTCGATGCGTTTTTCGTGGGTCTTTTCCAGGATTTGGCGCAGTGTGAAAATCTGGTCTATGGTGGATTTGCCTGGTCTGAAGCCGCATTGGTATGGTCCAATTATTTCATTGATCCTTGACTTCAGTCGTTCACACAGCAAGCTGGATAGCACTTTATATGCGTTGGAAAGAAGACTAAGACTTGTCTCATTTTTTTTTTTTTTTTTGTGCACGGGACACAGGATGCTGAGATTTCAATAATCTGACAACCGTTCTTGAATAGTTCGGCTGGCAATCATTAGAACGTGCTGCTTTATTATTCTTCGGCTGATTTATTGCAATTCTGACCTCATACCGTCAGCTTTTATTGGTTCTGGTGTATCTTCTTCACTGCCATTATTTGATACCAGAACCTTTGCAAAGTCTCCCTCCCAGATCCTCAACACTTTGTCTGTATCTGTCACCAAGTTTCCTTCTTCATTTCTGATATGCCTGCACCAAAGCTTTCAAAGATATTTATTAACTATCAATTTATAGCTAATATGATTGAAAAACATGCGGAAACTTATGTTGGGGCCACTCTACAAAAAAACGGACAATATTGAAAAATATTAAGAGGAATATTCTCTGCAATGACAGTCCCAAATAAAATTACAACCAAACACCAAATTACCAAGTAAGTTAACAACTTGCTCGTAGCCCACTACATTCCAAATATATGAAGGATATACGAAATCATGAAGCGATATATCCCATTTGAAATAACAAACATACTAGGAATAATAGCAATGTTTCTGCAAATTTTCTTAGTTCCATCTTAAATATTGCGAGTTCAGTCATGGTATAAACGCTATAGATTTTTACCCATGAAAAATATATACTTTATGGGGTTTCCAGTGAATATTTCGAGGTGTTGCAAACGAAGAGACAGCTTTAGTATACACTCCACCTTTATATAGATAGATCGCAGATCTTCCATATAAATGGTAATTTTCTGGTTCTGTATAGAATAAGGACCTTTTTGCAGATCCTTTTTATAAACAAAATACATTTGGCTTCTTCGTTACACTCTAATTGACCAACATATAAAAATACACGCACACACACATTTTTCACATGTAAAACGCTTGTAATCACAATTATTTGTTTTCATTCCCATACTGCCAACAACAACAACACCATCATCAACAATTCACATTTCATTTCACAAAATGCATTTAAATCCATTTTCTGATTATGTGTCATTGTGAATGGCGTACATGTGTAGGTACGTACATATGTATACGTATCTGTACAAATATACATATGTAAGTGCGTACTCTGGCATTTGTATAATTGTATAGAAAGTTTTAACAATTATTTCTCATTTGTTTTTCGATGTCAATGTACCAGCACCACCAACCACTAGAATGTGGTGAAGTTCGGGGTGGGCGTGTACGTACATGTTTATGTGATTCTGTGTGTGTGTGTATTTTTCCGTTAAAGTATGTAAACATAAACAACTTTTAACTTCTTTATTGA
>NW_026876382.1:0-19724 GCF_032173495.1 Musca vetustissima | reverse complement strand
ATTGTTATTATTATGACGATTGTTATTGTTTTGCTTTTTTTTGTTCAAAACAGCTAATGAATTTAACATTGCCTTATGAAATAACCCATGACTTCATGAAATCTAACGATTATTTGAACAAATAAATCTGAGAACCAAAGAAAACAAAAAAAAAAAAAAAACGTGATTTAAAATTTAAATGCACTTCATGCATCATTGATGGGGGCAACGTCATCATGGGTATACCGAACAATGACTGTTTAATAATTGCAAGATTTTTTTTTTTTTTTTTTTTTTGTATACCGACGAAAATTGGCAAATTGGCTCGGAGGTATGTATATAAGTCATTCATCAACTTAGTTTATTAAAATTACAAATAATTTATGTGGATACTAGCATATGTTCGTTTCTTCGTTAGCGAATGTGGGATATACATATCTAAAAATGGATTAACGAATTATTTCATTTTCACAGAAAACTGCATATGTCAGAAAAACTAAGCTATACACACATTAAAATCGACCATAAATTTAATTTTAGTACTAAATTTCATGATTCGAGCTTTACAGGTTCACCCAAATTCAAATTATACCACATTTAGCGCACATTGTTTCCAAGAGTACCCACCTCAACCATCCAACAAAACTTCCTGCATACCCTGACCCTACACCCTCACATGATTCCAAATTCAAATTTCAGAATTCCAAGTCTACGGTTCACCCACAATTTTAATTGCATAACATTTAGTACACAATAGTATGAATTTCCAATATTTCCTACTTAACCCAAACCCACATCCCCACAGTTAAATCTAAATCCAAGTTTCAGAATTCCAAAACTATCGGTCCATCCACAATTCAATTTGTACCAAATTTAGTACACAGTAGTACGAATTTCCAAACCTACAGTGATCCCACAATTCAAATAGTACCAAATTTAGTACATAGTAGTACCAATTTCCAAAACTTCCTACATACCCCAATCATACACCTGCACAGTGATCCCAAATACACTTTTCAGGATTGCAACTTTATCGGTTCACTCACAATTCAAATTGTACCAAATTTAGTACACAGTAGTACGAATTTCCAAAACGTCCTATTTAACCCAAACCTTCACCCCCACAGCTATCCTAATTCCATGTATCAGGATTCCAACTCTGTCGGTTCACCGACAATTCAAATAGTACCAAATTTAGTACATAGTAGCACCAATTTCCAAAACTTCCTTCAAATAGTACCAAATTTAGTACATAGTAGTACTAATTTCCAAAACTTTCTCCTTAACCCAATCCCACACTTGCACAGTGATCCCAAATCCAAGTTTCAGGATTCCAACTCTTTCGATTCAGCCACAAGTCAAATTGTACCAAATTTTGTACACAGTGCTACCAATTTCCAAAATGTTCTACATACACCAATCATATACTCCCACAGTGATCCTAAATCCAAGTTTCAGGATTCCAACCTTATCGGTTCACCTACAATTCAAATTGTACTAAATTTAGTACATATTAGTAAACATTTTTAAAACTTCCTACATATCTCGATATTACCCCTCAACAGTGGTCATGACTCCAAATTTCATGATTCTAGCTCTATTGGTTCGCCTAAAATTCAAATTGTACCAAATTTAGTACCCATGAATATAAATTGCTTAAACTGAATCCTGACCCCAATCCTACACCCCTACAGTGATCCTGATTCCAAATTTCATTGTTTCCGCTCTATCGGTTCATCCTAATCCAAATTGTACCAATTATAGTACGATTTAGTACTTTTCGTACACATCAGTAAAAAATTTCCAAAACTACGTACATATCCCATTCCTACACTCCGACGGTAATGTTAATTTCAAATTTCAGGATTCCAGTTCGATTTGTACCTCCAAAATAAATTTGTACCATATATTGCTTTTCGTACACATGAGCACACGCTTTCAAAACCATCTCCTTAAAGGGAACCTACTTCTCAAGCTTAATTCACACTCCAAATTTTAAGTTTTTAGCGCTATCCGTTCACATGCTACGAAATTGTACCAAATTTAGTACATTTTCGTACTTTTCGGATTGTTATAGTTCGAATTTCCAAAAACCCTTCGATACATCTATCCAACACTCCATTAACGACCATCAATCCAAATTTCAGAGTTCTAGCTCCACCGGTTAGCCAAATACAAATGGTATCACATTTAGTACTTTTCGTACCGTTCTAGTAGGTATTTCCAAAAACCAGCTTTATCTGTCACATTTGGATCAATAGTGAACTTTATCCAAAATTTGAAGATTCTAGCTTCAGTCAATCAGTCAGTCAATCACTTTACTCTTTTATTAGTATAGATTATTCAAATATTTGTTTCAACGCTCTACCAAAGGCGTGGATTTTTTAAATAAATTTTTTTCAGGGCTCCAAATAAGGCGTGGATTTTTTAAATATTTTTACCCTACACAACTATGTTGTCAGGGTATTATAGCTTTGTGCAGCCCCAAGAGTTTGTAACGCCGCGAAATATTGGTCCTAGACCCACATTTAAGTAAACCGATCGTCATATCTCGACTAGCTGAGTCGATCTAGACATGTGTGTCCGTCCGTCCATTATAATTATAATTTGTAAACACGATACAGGCCACAATCTTCACGAAATTTTGCATGTAGGAAGAGTTCGATCCAATGAAGACCCCTATTGTTTTTGGTAAAGATCGATTAACATTTAGGGGATGAAATGGACCAAATACTTAATTTTAGTCGGTTTTTCTGGTCGCTCCAGAGGCCGCAATTATGGCCCAAACATCGTGAAATTTTGCATGGAGAAGGGGATCGGGCCAAAGAATAAGCATGCCTGTTTTGATAAAGATTGGTCAATATTTAGCGGGTCAAATGGACCCTGACTTTTGTGTGAAAAATGACAAAATTTGTATTCTATAGTGTATATATTTACTCCTGAAGGACATAGAGCCGAGAAGTTGATAGTATATCCAAGAGGAGTGGTTGGCCTATAAATGGATACCAATTATATTGTCGTATGTACTCGGATGTGGGAATTACACGTATATATTTACAGGTGCTTACGTATTCAGATATTATTTAATAAACCATTACCACACTAGAGGGCGGAAATATAGAGCTGATCGCTTTGAAATGTTCCATGAGGTTCCAGTTATGGTCAAAGACAACGCCTATAATTTTTGTTGATGATCAGATAATATTTTTGGATGAAGTGGACCGAAAACTTTTTATTTATTTATTTTTTTGATTCTACAGTTGTAAGCCGAACATCACAACACAACCCACGGTGAAGGGAATCTGGATAAGTAATTAGAAGTGTTGTACTGAATATTAATAATATTCGGAAAATATGTCAGTGTATGGAAGAGGTGCTACTGACCTCTAATCGGGCAAGAGGGTGCAACTATCACGAAATAATACCCAGCTCGGAATAAAAATCTGCAGAATGCTAGAGGTTTGTGGTAGTTGTGTAGGGTATCGTATGGTCGTCCCCGTCCGACTATACTGCTCCGCTCACTGGTTTTAACATAACATTTTTAATTCATTCATATTTTTGATGTAAAGGTGCTTAATAATTTATCATGTTCCGTATCTAGGTCTATCACCACCGGAGCATGTCTCCAAGTGACAATGTTGTAATATTTCAAATTAATAGTGCAATTCTATTAAATCTATCCGCGATATGAAACATTTACCAATGTTTCTTTCAGTTCGCCTTTGATGTTGAATTGGTTGATAAGAATATCCAAAAAATTGACTCAATATTTTTTTCTTTTAATTCATTCATAAATATTCAAAAGTTGTACGTTTAACAAAATGCTTGTGGGCTACTACTTGTCTTGCAGACATGTTGCACTCGCCGATGGAAAGATATTTGGTGGCGGTAAATGTTTTATTTCAATTCAAAACAAGTGCAATGTTTATGTCAAATTGCTTGCAGGTTCGACTGATAGTTTGTCCGACCATTTATGAACACGTTTCGGCGATAAGCTTCAGTGGTTTTTAATAAATGCTTTTATTATTTTTAATTTTTTGTTTTTTTGGACTCGGATATGTTGTTGATTTGTGTGTGCGTAATTATTTTTAATTATTATTGTAGTAATAAAAACGTGATTATTATTTATATTTATACAGAGGTGTACATAGAAATAGATTCGATGAAAAAAAATTAAATTAAAACATCAGATGTCGTCAATTTGGCAATGTTTAATGAAATATGGGTGCTTAGTTTCGGGTGTTACTATGCGGATTTTTTTGTAATTTTATAATTTCTAAAATTTTACAAAAAATGACTCACTTTTTCTAAAGCCCTTACTGTCTAGCTTCTGTATGATTTTTTTTTCATAATTATAGACAACATATTGTTTACAAATACCACAACTGCTACTTGTTTTATTTTTTTTTTTCTATGTATGAAAGTGTGTACATTTGTATTTTCAAAACTATCAAATGTGCGATAGTCCATGCGAACATTTGAATTATGTGATTAAATTTTTAAAAATAGAATTTCATTCATAAAAACCTAATACCTAATAATTATAAATACAGTGAACGAACCCATAGCCATTCACAGAACCCAGGCCATTCATTCATGAATTTGCGGACAGCTGTGGTGCTGGTATTGGTGGTTTCTACGGTATTGATCAAACACGTATGGCTTTCGAAATATATTAACTAAAAGGTGAATAATTTTCAATGAATAATACCGTAATTATTTAAATTAATATTTATTTAGTTATCTATTATTAAAATAAAATGTTTCGGGTGGCCATTTGAAATATAGAATATCTATAGGCTAGCTAAAATTAGCCTCTAGCTGAAAGTAGCGTGGATTTTTGGGGGTTCAACAGAGACGTTTTTCAAGGCCTATGTAAGGCGTACATTTTATAAAGAATATTATTAGAAGGCCTAAATAAGGCGTGGATTTTTTAAAGAATATTTTTAGAAGTCCTAAATAAGGCGTAGATTTTTTAAAGAGTATTTTTTTCAAAGGGCTAAATAAGGCGTGGATTTTATAAAGAATATTTTTAGAAGACCTAAATAAGGCGTGCATTTTTTAAAGAATGTTTTTTAAGACCTATCCAAAGCGTGATTTTCAAAAAATATTTTTTCAAGACCTGAATAAGACGTGGATTTTTTTAAGAATATTTTTATCAAAGGGCTAAATAAGGCATGGGGGTGGCGTAGGGGGTGATAGATACCAAGCTACGGCTCTGATTGGCTTTAACATGACGAAGTCCAGGCTTTTCATGGTCCCTCATTCATCTCAATTGCGGACACTGACCTCCCCATGGTGTCACCTGGGGTAGCTATTTTCATCACCCGTTGAAATAGAGAGCTAATATGTGGCGCGAGTTCACCCATAAGAACTATAAAAAATGGGTTGAGTGCGTCGGGTTAGTTGCTCACACTCGGAAAACCCCTCCTACCATGAAAAAGCAACGAAAAAGAAAACCAAACCCCCCTAATATTGACGACCCCCACAAACGTATAAAGAACCACGATCTGCGAATCTGCACTTGGAATGTGCGTACCTTGTACAGAACAGGCGCAGTTTTCGCTTTGGCGGATGTACTCAAGAAGTACAAAGCCGATATTATTGGCTTACAGGAAATGCGATCGAAAGGGATATGCGTAAGTAAATCAGACGATTACGCACTGTATTATAGCTGCCATGAAACGAGACATGAATTTGTATGCGGATTTATGATTAAAAGGAGAATAAAATACATCGTCTCCAGATTCACCCCAGTAGATGAGCGAATTGCTATAATCCGCATAAAAGCGAAGTTCTTCTACATAACTCTTACTTGCTCCGATCGAAGACAAAGATGAGCAGACCAAAGACATATTTTATGAGCGCCTAGAAACAGCATATGATCGCTGCCCTGGTCATGACATTAAAATTCTGCTAGAAGATTTTAATGCAAAAATCGGAAGGGAAAATATCTTCGGTATCACCGTCGAAAAATTCAGCCTTCATGAGGAAACATCCGACAACGGCATGAGGTTGATTGACAGCACCAGATTCAGGCATCTCGATATACACAAGACCACCTGGATTTCTCCTGATCGAACAACGACAAATCAAATTGATCATGTTGTGATAGAGGAAGGCATTCATCCAGTGTATTAGACGTTCGATCGATCCGAGGAGCGAATATCGATTCGGACCACTAACGTGTAGCAGCCAAGGTTCCCACCCGTCTTAATGCAGCAGCAAAGGTGCCATCTAACACAACACGGAAACTCGACGTCGAAAAACTGCAAACACAACAGGTAGCAGAGGACCACTCCGCTCAACTTACCCACCTGCTTGACGAAAGCACTTCTTGTCCCGATAATGGTATAGAAGCACATTGGCAAAGAATTGCCCATTCCCTACAAATTGCAGCAAAAACAACACCTGAGTACCAAAAATCACCATCAAGGAACCCATGATACGATCAGGAGTGTCGTAATGCTACTGATGTGCAACGCAGCGTATAGTGCAGCCCTGCGGACAGTAGCAACACGGAATGCGATGCAGAATTATCGGGAGAAAAGGAGAGAGGAGAAACGTATTTTCAGAAAAAAAAGTAAAAGAAAAACGTGAGCGTGAGATGTACAGGAGTCAGAATGAAGTCCGAAAATTTTACCAACGAGTAAAACACCAAACCGAAGGCTTTGGTGCAGGCACATCCTCCTGTAGAGATGCAGAAGGAAACCTGGTGACAGATAGAGACAGCGTGTTGAAGATCTGGAGGGAGCATTTTGAAAAACTTCTGGTATCGAATAGTAGCGGTGAAGTGGATACCCCAGAACCAATAAAAGATGATGGTATATAGCTCAAGAACAATAAAGGAGCAGGTGCCGATGGGTTACAAACAGAACTATTCAAGACTGGTGGTCAGATGCTGGTCAGGAGCATGCACCAGCTGATTAGTACAATTTGGCTAGAGGAATGCATACCCAATGATTGGAATCTCAGCATCCTGTGTCCCGTGCACTAAAAATGAGACAAGACGATATGTGCCAGCTATAGAGGAATAAGTCTCCTTCCCATAGCATATAAAGTGCTATCCACTGTGCTGTGTGAACGATTGAAGCCAATGGTTAATGACATTATTGGACCATACCAATGCGGCTTCAGACCTGCCTAATCCAGATTTTCACTCTGCGCCAAATCCTGGAAAAAAATCCACGAAAAACACATCGACACATACCACCTATTCGTCGACTATAAAGCCGCATTCGACAGCCCTACATGCTCATAGGTGTTTAACGCCACGTCTAAGTTCGGCATTCCTGCAAAATTAACGTCGAGAAGACCAAACTGATGGTATTAACGCGCAAGACGTCCAGTAGACTCGGACCAACTGTGGAACTTGAGAACTAGAGCTTCGAGGTAGTTAAAGATTTTGTATACCTTGGTGCCGCCATAAATAAAACGAATGACATCAGTTTTGAAATTCGGAGTAGGATTGTGATGGCCAACAGATGCTACTATGATCTAAGTAAGCAGTTTAGAAACAAGGCAACCTCCCGCCAGACGGTGAGCAAGCAGATGAGGCAGTTCTTGGAGCGCTTGAGAAAAAAATTATCCGAAAGATATATGGGCCGATCCGAGATGATGGTGAATATCGCAGTCGAATGAACCATGAGTTGTACCAGCTATTATCGGACATCGAATAGCTGGGACGTAGTGAGCTGCAGCGACTACGTTGGCTAGGTCATGTTGTGAGAATGGATGAAGATGCCCAGCCCAGAGGGCATATACATGCGAACCAGCTGATGGTTCATACAGAAGGGGAAGGCCACGAATAAGATGGAAAAATCAAATGGATAACATTGCCGAATATGGTCTTTCGAATTGGAAAAACTGCGCAAAAGACCGATGCGCCTGGAATTCTTTTTTAAGCTCGGCTTATGGAACGAAAGTTCTGTCACAAGCCAGCTAAGTAAGTAAGTAAGGCATGGATTTTTTAAAGAATATTTTTTCAAAGACCTAAATAAGGCTAGAATTTTTTAAAGAATATTTTTTTACATGACGTGGATTTTTATACCCTACACAACTATGTTGTCAGGTGTAGCACTAAGAGTTTGTAACACCGCGAAATATTGGTTCTAGACCCACCTTTCAGTATACCGATCGTCATATTTGGACTAGCTGAGTCGATCTAGACATATGTGTCCGTCAGTCCGTCTGTCCATTATAATTTGTAAACACGATACAGGCCACAGTTATGGACCAATCTTCACTAAATTTTGCATGTTGGATGGGTTCTGGCCAATGAAGACCCCTATTGTTTTTGGTAGAGATGGGCTGAAAACTTTATTTTTGTCTGATTTTTCTAGAGGGCGCTGATTGCTTTAAATTTTTCCATGAGGATCCAGGTATGGTCATATTTTTGGGAGGCCTAAATAAGGCATGGATTTTTTAAAGAATGTTTATGGAAGGTCTGAATAAGGCATTGATTTTTAATGAATACTTGTGGAGACTCTATAAGACACTCAAGCCTTACTTTAAAAATTCACCCCTGATCGTGGTCACTTAAAAAATTATTCTATTGGTGTTGATAACAAAAATTATTTAAAAAATCTACACCTATTGATGGCCATGAAAAAAATTATTTAAAAAATCCACGCTTATTTGTGGTCCCTTCCAAGGCCTTGAAAAAATATTTTATAAAAAACTACTTTTAGCTCCAAAAGCCCTTCAAATTTATTAATTTCTCTCCTTGCTGTTAATCTCTTTATCATCTTTCCGCCTCATTTTGTTTTACTTTCCGCCTTAATGCAACAAAACTGTTGTAACGTGTTCTGTTTGTGGGCCAGCCGGTGTATCATATCACAGCCTTGATCTTTTGCCACGTTCCAGTTGATGATGATTGTCACTTTGTGTATCATTTAAAATGGTGTAGTGTTAAATTAATGACAATTGTTGCCGGTTTGTCGGTAGAAACTACAACTAGTGGACTGATCAGCCGCTTTTTTCGAAATTTATTAGCCTTCACACACGGTTGCATATGATTCACATTAGTAAATGATAGATCACTATTCACTACTTACTTGGTGTGAGAAATAAGGAAACCCAGCAAAGAAAGTGGGGGGAAATTTGTTTGTTACCTTTAGAAAATGTTGGTTTTCTTACCTGAAAATAAAGAGGAAATTTTGGAATATTAGAAAAAGGAAATTTTTGGAAAATTAAAAAAAAAATGTGTAAACATTTTAAAAAAAAAATTAATTTTTTTTTAATAATTTTAAAATATAATTCTGAAATGTATGTATTTTCTATTTTTTATTTAAAAACCCAAATTAAATTCTTGTTGTGAAAAATTGCTCCACATTGTTGACTGGGTTATTGCTTCCTGATATATTATACATGGGTGTCTCTACATATGTTTGTATGTGCGACACATCATGTATGATGCAACTGGCAGTGTGGCCCGCCGCCACACTTGAACGCCATATGCCGCATAAACAAATTGTTTATTTTTAGGCTACTGCATTTCAAATGGCTTTTCCAAACACCCCCACACCTTCTCTCCCCTTTCACCCCAAGCAACAAAGCAAAAGTATAAACAAACATTTTCCTTTCTAAAATTTTTTTGCTCGAGTGTATAATTTTAGATTGCAAAAAAAAAAAAAATGAAAAACCAACAAAAACATTTAATATGAAATTTTGTGAGGCAATGTCACTGTTAAAGTGAAAATTTTTGGCACTCAGCCAATTCGAAAAAAAAAATAAATACTATAAAGCATTTTTTCGAAAAAAAAGGAAAATAAAATCAAAATCAACAAAAAATATGAATAGCTCACGTAGAAAATTGTGTTTGCGATAAAAATATGTTTATTGCTTAACAAAAATATATTTGTGAATTTTTTTTTATTGTAGTTATGTGAAAAGTTATTAAAAGGAAAGCAATTTTTTTTGTGGTGGTTGTGGGTGAAATTGGCTGACTTCTAGGAATAAGAACTTTTTTGTTTATTTTTCAATATTTTTGTAAATTTTTGTTAAATGCGGAAAAGTGAAGTAATCGCTTTGATATAGTGATGCGACAAGGGAAAAGTAGCACAATGGCCAAAAATTTGGTACGGAAGTGTGTAATGGTATGGACAGATCGATGAGAGCAATAACCCTTTTAATTGGGGTTAACAACTTGGAGCAAATTTCAATTTTTTTTAAATAACAGACAAGTGTGACTTAAAGCAGATACACTTCCATTGTTTAAATATTTTTTTTTAAAGACCACCAAACAGAATAAATAATATATATTTTTTTTTAATTTTAAAGAATATTTTTTGAAGGCCTATCGAGGGCATGGATATTTAAAAAAAGTTTTTAAATGTCCTACGCAAGGAATGGATTTTCTATAAAGACTTTTTTCAAGCCACTAAGTAAGGCATGCATTTTTTTATAATTTTTTTCAAGAATCCAAAAACCACCACCAAGAAACCCATGGTACGATCAGGACAGTAGCAACACGTAGTGTGATGTTTCAGAAAAAAGAAGAATGAACAAGAAAAACGTGAGCGTGAAAAAATCGAGATGTACAGGAGTCAGAATGAAGTGCGGAAATTTTACCAACGAGTAAAACACCAAACCGAAGGTTTTGGTGCAGGCAAATCCTCCTGTAGAGATGAAGAAGGAAACCTGGTGACAGATAATGACAGCGTGTTGAGGATCTGGAAGGATCATTTTGAAAACCTTCTGGTATCAAATAGTGGCGGTGAAGAAGATACGCAGAACCAATAATATGTGACGGTATAGAGTGTATACCACCTAGCCAATATGAGGTCAGAATAGCAATTAATCGGCTGAAGAATAATAAAGCAGCAGGAGCCGATGGGTTACCAGCCGAACTATTCAAGACTGGTGGTCAGATGCTGGTCAGGAGCATGCACCAGCTGATTAGTACAATTTGGCTACAGGAATGCATGCCAAATGATTGAAACCACAGCATCTTGTGTCCTGTGCACAAAAAAGGGGACAAGACGATATGTGCCATCTATGGAGGAATTAGCCTTCTTCCCATCGCATAAAAAGTGCTATCCAGTGTGCTGCGAGGACGACTGAAGGCAATGGTCAATGACATTATTGGACCATACCAATGCGGTTTCAGACCTGGCAAATTCACCATTGACCAGATTTTTATTCTGCGCCAAATCCTGGAAAAGACCCACGAAAAACACATAGACACATACCACCTATTCGTTGACTATAAATCAGTTTTAAGCTCGGCTTATGGAACAACCGTTCTGTAATAAGCCAGCTAAGTACTATAGAAGGAGTAAATATTAAAAAAAAAAAATTTTGTAGACCATTTCAAGCCGTGAATTTTTTTAAATATTTTTTTAAGTCGTGTTTTTTTAAAAGACTTCGTTTGCGGACGTTTTCAAGACGTGGATTTTTTGAAGACATTTTTTGTACACCATTTCAAGCCGTACATTTTTGTAAAGAATATTTTTTCAAGCCACCAAATAGGGTGTGCATTTTTTTAATGAAAATGTTTGCACACCTTTTCAAGACGTGATTTTTTTAATATATACAAAAGCCTACATTTTTTATTGAATAAACAAACACAAAATATATTCGCAATATCTTTGTCACTTTGGAAAAAGACCAATTAACTTGACAGAACACATTTCCGATTTTCTTTTCAGTTTTTGTTGGGTTTTGAGGCCACTTCTGTTTATTTGCACAGCATCATTGCTCGAATGAAATCGAAATGAATGTCGAATATTCTTTTGAAATAGGACACACGTCGTTCCTCTATCTGTCTTTTGAGTAACTCATTGACATGTTTAAAAAATATTGAATAAATATTGGGATTGGAAACACTAGCTATAATTTCGTTATCAATATTAATACTTTAAATGCCAATGTTGGCATAGCTTTTTTAAAGAATATTTGTTTAAGGAACAATATAGGGTTGGATTTTTTATAAAAGCTAATTAAAGGCCCATTAATGCATGGATTTTTTAAAGAATATTTTTAAGGCCCAATAAATGTGTTGATTTTTTGAGAAAAAAAAATAGAGTGTCAACATTTTTTGACATTTTTCTTGAGGTGTTGATTCTAAAAAATATTTAGTTTAAGGTCCAATAGCCTATTTAAAAAACACACATTTTTAAGGCACAACACACATTTTTGTGAAAATGGTTTTAAAAAGGTTTTTGAAGTTATAAAATATATGATTTTTTTTTAATTTTTAAGACCGATTGTTTGATATTTTTATACCCTACACAACTATGTTGTCAGGGTTTGAAACGCCACGAAATATTGGTCGTAGACCCACCTTTAAGTATACCGATCGTCATATCTCGACTGAGTCGATCTAGACATATGTGTCCGTAAACGATCTAGACATAAATTGTAAACACGATACAGGCCACAGTTATGGACCAATCTTCACGAAATTTTGCATGTAGGATGGGTTCTGGCCAATGAAGACCCCTATTGTTTTTGGAAAAGATCGGTTAATATTTAGGGGACGAAATGGACCAACAACTTTATTTTTGTCTGATTTTCTGGTCGCTCTAGAGGTCGCAATTATGTCCCAAAAATCGCAAATTTTTACAGGGAGAAGGGGATCGTGCCTAAGAATAAGCATGGCTGTTTTGATAAAGATCTGTCAATATGTAGCGGGTAAAATGGACCCTGACTTTTGTGTGAAAAATTACAAAATTTGTATTTTATAGCGTATATATTTACTCTTGAAGGACATAGACCCGAGAAGTTGATAGTATATCCAAGATGAGTGGTTGGCTTTTAAATTGATACCAATTATATTGTCGTATGCACTCGGATGTGGGAGTTACACTTAAATATTTACAAGTCCTTTAGTATTTAAATGTTATTTAGTAACCCATTACCACACGGAGGGGCGGAAATATAGTGATGATCGAATTGAAATGTTCCATGAGATTCCAGTTATGGTCAAGGACAACGCCTATAATTTTCGGCGATGAAGTGGATCGAACACTTAATTTTTTTTTTATTTTTTTTTTCGAGTCGATCTATAGGCCACAATTGAAAGCCGAACAACCCACGGTGAAGGGAAACTGGACAAGTAATTAGAAGTACTGTACAGAATATAAGTACTATTGGGAAAATATGTCGAGAGGTGCTGTTGACCTCTAATCGGGCAACAGGGGGTAGATGTCACGAAACATTGCCCAGGCTTGGAATAAACCGACTATACTGCTCCGCTAAATGGTTTATACATATTTCATTATTAATTTAAATATCCACTCATTTTAAATTGCTGGGTCATAAGAAATATTATTCTCAAAAAATCCAGGCTTTTTTAATTAAAAAATATATAAAAATAAAAAAAAAAAATAATTTTAAATTGTGTTTCGATACACCCTATACTACATATAGCCTTGGTATTTTCCTCAAATCAAAAATCTGATTTCATTCTATAGGAATTTTTGCACTTATAGTGATCGTGTTTATTTTAACACACTTAGTACATTACATAGTTAGATGCACATGTTTAAGTAAATAGTATTGTGTGCAGAACAAGTTAAGACCATGATTTTATTTTTAGTCATACATATGGATATGTTAAAGAAAAAAATGAACATTTACTATTTTCGTTGTAGCATAGGTATTGAATGCAAATCGTGATTTGCATTTACAGTTGAAATTAATACTCTGTTCGATAAGTTCAATTAGTAAAAATACTCATACTGATGTCATAATATTTATATACAGATTTTTTGGCGCCTAGAAATCTGGTGGCCAGAAAAAATATTCTTTCAAATACCACGGGTTGTAAAGATCTTGAAAACATAATCTTTAAAAAACACGGGTTGTAAAAAAAATTCTTTAAAAAATCTAAAAACAAAAAAAAAACTATTTTTTCTTAAATCCGCGCTCTTGTGCCACCTTATAAAAATAGATCGTGATTTTAATAATAATTACCACCAGGTGTGGTTTGTAATCCAATAATCCCCCTTTAATATGTCCACAAATAATTACAACCCACCAAACAAGCCGATTATTATATTAATTATTAAAGAAAAAATTAAGAGAAACCTCTGAAATCTGCAGATAAGCACGAACTTGTCATAACAGCAGCAGCAGCTACAAACATAGCAGATATGTGGGCGGTCCCAAATCGAACAACAGCACTTGGGTTGGAAAGAGATTAAAATGTTTAAATCACCCAAAAATCACTTCCTCAATTAAATCGAAAAAATAGAATTCTATTCTATTTTTTTTTTCAAGGATTTTTCACACAAAAAAGCCCCCCAAACTAAATCTCAAATCTATACATGTGTGAAAAAAAAAACAAAAAAATATTAGCTTTATTACTTCACAAGATTCCTCCCAAAAAAAAAAATTAAATGAATGATTCACACCATCCTCGGCCGACCCCTTTGCACTAGACAGAAAAAAATATAGATGTGCCGAAATCATTAAAGCCAATTTTTTTGTCTTCTGAACCAAATACGTCGTAACGTGAAGACACAACGGCATTGATTAGCGGCGGATTAGATAAAAAAGCGGAATGGGATGGCATGGCATGGCATGGAGTATTTGATGCGTGCATTTCAATACGATGGTCGAAGCTTTTGAAGATATTTATTTTCTGTGTATGAATGTATGTTTGTATGTATTAACGGGAGGGATCGCCGGCAAAGTTCGTGCAAGAAAACACCATAAATAACTCATTTTGAAATGTTTATTTTGGTGGTGTTCTTTCTGTCTTTGTTTTTGTTTAGATGATGGTCTTTATTTGTTTGGTATTCTTTTAGCTGCTACATCTTCTTCTTTGGGTTAGTTGGGGTCCGATTAGTCATTAAATTTCATCAGCTGGGATTTATGTTTTGCTTCCACATGTGTGGGACTTCGAAAAAAGAAACGCACAACAGTTTTCAAGGTCAATGCTGTAGATCTTCAGGGGGAAAAAACATTGGTACGGAGGAAGAAAAAAAAAACGGTTCCGTTGCTATAATGAGAAAAGGCGTGGATTTTTAAAATAATTTTTTCATGACCACCAATAGGGCGTGGATTTTTTTAAATATTTGTTTTTTTTGGGATCTACCATAGGCGTGGATTTTTTTAAATATTTTTTTTTCGGGATCTACCGTAGGCGTGGATTTTTTTAAATATTTTTTTTTCGGGATCTATCATAGGCGTGGATTTTCTTAAATATTTTTTTTCGGGATCTACCATAGGCGTGGATTTTTTTAAATATTTTTTTTTCGGGATCTACCATAGGCGTGGATTTTTTTTAATTATTTTTTTTTCGGGAACTACCATATGCGTGGATTTTTTTAAATAATTTTTTTTGGGATCTATCATAGGCGTGGATTTTTTTAAATATTTTTTTTCGGCATCTACAATAGGCGTGGATTTTTTAAATAATTTTTTTCGGGATCTACCATATGCGTGGATTTTTTAAATAATATTTTTCTGGATCTACCATAGGCGTGGATTTTTTAAAATATTTTTTTCGGGATCTACCATAGGCGTGGATTTTTTTAAATAATTTTTTTCGGGATCTACCATAGGCGTGGATTTTTTTAAATAATTTTTTTCGGGATCTACCATAGGCGTGGATTTTTTTAAATAATTTTTTTCGGGATCTACCATAGGCGTGGATTTTTTTAAATAATTTTTTTCGGGATCTACCATAGACGTGGATTTTTTTAAATAATTTTTTTCGGGATCTACCATAGACGTGGATTTTTTTAAATAATTTTTTTCGGGATCTACCATAGGCGTGGATTTTCTTAATTAATTTTTTCGGGATCTACCACAGGCGTGGATTTTCTTAATTAATTTTTTCGGGATCTACCACAGGCGTGGATTTTCTTAATTAATTTTTTCGGGATCTACCACAGGCGTGGATTTTCTTAATTAATTTTTTCGGGATCTACCACAGGCGTGGATTTTCTTAATTAATTTTTTCGGGATCTACCACAGGCGTGGATTTTTTTAAATAATTTTTGTTCGTGGCCTTTAATAGGCTTGGATTTTTTTCGGGATCTACCATATGCGTGGTCTACCACAAATAGAGCTTTATTTTTTAAATATTTTTTTTCAAGACCACCAATAGGCGTGGGTGTTAAATTAAAACCAATTTAAATTCACCTAAAAAGAGAAATCTTAAAATCAAACTTAATTGAAGTTTTCAAAACAAAACCACAAAATATGTAATGAAAACCTTGCACTAACACATACATACATCACAGGCATAATGTACCAAGTATATATTATCTGATCCAATGATGATCATTACGATAGGCTTGTCAATGGTTGAAGAGGGTCTTAACATTTTTTTCGCTCTGTCGTTAAAAAAGAAAACCGCAAAATTTAATCTCCAACACTGAAGATATAATTTGAGCCAAACTGCAGCAACAGAAACAAAATAATGCTCATAATGAATGTTTATGGGAGTAGCATTAATTTTAAGACCACTTTGATGGTAACCGCTTTTACAGTAGGCAGCTATTCCTCTGGTGTTGTTATTACTGTCAAAGAAATTTCAAATAATTTTTACTAAGCCAAGATTATCGCAGACACCAGGCCAAAATATGGGAGGAGGCTTTTTTCAGGTTTTTATGTGTAATAATAATACTTAAACCTGTAGGGAATGTTCAAAAGTCGGACGGGGCCGACTATATGATACCCTTCACCACTTTAGGTACAAACAAGAGATGTTAATATTTACAAAATCCTGTAGATAGAACAGACATAGAATCTTTGGAGGACCATTGAGATGGAATCGGGCGAAATTAAATGTGCTATCTAGATAGATATTTCAACCAATTGAAAAAAGAAATACCCATACACATACCATTCTGAAATCAACGAAAAATTACATGTCAAAAGGGCGGACTTGGATACTTGGGTGTACAATTTATATTTATATTAAGACCTATATCAAAATCTGAACATATTTCAATAAACCTTATCACACATCATTTTTTCCTCAATTACATTCGTCATCCAAAATTTTACTCAATCGGACAAATATTGGGAGTTTAGTGCCTCGTTTACAAAAAATCGGCCTACACTATATATGGGAGCTATATCTAAATCTGAACCGATTTGAACAAAACTTCGCAGACATCAGTCTGCACCTAATTTAGTACTCTGTGCAAAATTTTGTTTCAATCGAATCAATATTAGGAGTTTGCCGTACCATTCGCCAAAAATCGAACGAAACTATATATGGGAGCTATTTCTAAATCGGAACCGATTTTAACAAAACTTCACAGACATCAGTGTGGACCTAATTCAGTACTCTCTGCAAAATTTTGTTTCAATCGAATCAATATTAAGAGTTTGGTGTACCATTCGAAAAATCGAACGAAACTTTATATGGGAGATATATCTAAATCTGAACCGATTTTAATAAAACTTCGCAGACATCAGTGTGGACCTAATTCAGTACTCTCTGCAAAATTTTGTCCCAATCGGACAAATAGCGGGAGTTTGGTGCATCATTTACATACAATCGGACGAAACTATATATGGGAGCTATATCTAAATCTGAACCGATTTTAATAAAATGTCGCAGACATCAGTCTGGCCCTAATTCAGTACTCTGTGCTAAATTTTGTCCCAATCGGACAAATATTGATAGTTTGGTGTATCATTCACAAAAAATCGGACGAAACTATATATGGGAGCTATATCTAAATCTGAACCGATTTTCTCCAATTTCAATAGGGTTCGTCCTTGGGCCAAATGAACGAGCTATGCCAAATTTCATCATATTCGAGTAATAATTGGGACCTGTACTTTGTTTACAATTTAACATGGACATACGGACGGACGGACATGCCTAAATCGACTCAGAAAGTAATTCTATGCATATTCTCAAAATGGACCTTGTGTCTATCTCGTTACCTTTTGCCTGTTACAAACATATGCACAAAGACATAATACCATGTACCACAGAGTGGTGAAGGATCCGCTCTTATTTCGAGCCTCGAAAAAATATTTAAAACCAGTGAGCGGACCATACGATACCCTACACAACTACCACGGAACTCAAAATTTCTGCGGATGTTTATTCCGAGCCTGGGCAATATTTCCTGATATTTGCACCCTGTTGCCCGATTAGAGGTAAACAGCACCTCTTCCTCATACTGTCTCCTCTTGGATATAATATCAAGTTCTCGGGTCTATGTCCTTCAGGGTTAAATATACATATACGCTATAGAATACAAATTTTGTCATTTTTCACACAAAAGTCAGGGTCCATTTGACTCGCTAAATATTGACCGATCGTTATCAAAAAAGACATGCTTATTCTTTGGCCCTATTCCCTTCTCCATGCAAAATTTCACGATGTTCGGGTCATATTTGCGGCCTCTAGAGCGACCAGAAAACCCGACAAAAATTAAATTCTTGGTCCATATCATCCCCTAAATATTAACCGATCTTTCCCAAAAACAATAGGGGTCATCATTGGCCAGAACCTATCCTACATGCGAAAATTTATGAAGGTTGGTCCATAACTGTGGCGTGTATCGTGTTTACAAATTATAATGGGCAGACGGACGGATGGACGGACGCACATGTCTAGATCGACTCAGCTAGTCGAGATATGACGGTCGGTATACTTAAAGGTGGGTCTAGGACCAATATTTCGCGGCGTTACAAACTTTTGGGGCTGCACAAAGCTATAATACCCTGACAACTTAGTTGTGTAGGGTATAAAAATCCAAGGCTACTTATTTGGAGCCTTGAAGAAAATGTTAAAAAAAATCCGGTAATTATTTGGTTAATTAAAACAAATTCACGCCTACTGGTGCTTTAGAAAAACATTATTTTAAAAAAACACGCCCTAATTTGAAGGCGTGAAAAATATTTTCTAAAAATCATTTTTCTTCACTTCCCTTCGCATACCAACCCCCACTTTTGTTTCTTGTTGCATTGTTATCATATATCAATCCATCCATCCATCAGTCTCAATGGTTAATTTCCATGTTCCATGCCACAGGTAGTTTTGTGGGGCGATAAGCATTGCTGGTGTTGTTGTTGTTGTCGTTGTTGTATGGCTTGTTTTGTGCAACGTTTGCAGCATTTTTTTCGAAATGAGCCGAGACATTAGACAGACTTTGTAAAAAATCTAATCTGCATTTGTTAAGCCTTTAAGAGGATTTGATTTACTGATGGCGGTAGCCTTTTCAAGTATCAGCAGCAACAACAAGGTGATTTGTAAGAATTATGAGTCTAGAGTATTAGAAAATTGCACTTTGTTGCCATCGAGAAGATCAAACAGATTTAAAAAGAGCTTTAAAAAATTGTTTTGAAAAAAATATCACTGATGAAATCTTAACAATTTGTTGCAACTGCCTGCCTGCTTGCCAATTATTTAAATTAAATAAAAGTTTTGAAAATTAAATTTGAAAAAAAATTATTTGCATCTAAAGAAAATTTATCATCATGCCGAATTCGAAACAAGAGTTTGCTTTTAACCCAAATTTCAGAATTTTTATTTTGACTTTATTTATTTTGTTGTTGTTAATTTTCAATTAAATTATCTCGTGATTTAAAATCAAATACTTCAAAATTGATTTATTATCTTTGCCATGAAACTGACCGGTTAAGCGTGTGGCGCTAAAATAATTGGAATTTAAATATTTGTTGTCAATGTTTGTCTTTTTCGATTTTATTTTCAATGACCATTTTTTGTTAATTTATTAAGTAAATAAAACAAAAACAAATGGACATTAAGTTGTCATTTTTAATTTGAATTTATTTTTTAAGAAGTGTTTTTGTTT
>NW_026876381.1:0-19445 GCF_032173495.1 Musca vetustissima | reverse complement strand
TCTAAATCTAAACTAACGCACATCATTCTAGACCTAATTCATTACGCTGTGCCAAATTTCTTTCAAATCAAAAGATATATAGGACCGTTTTTTATTAAATCGGACGAAACTATATATGGGAGCTATATCTAAATCTAACCCGATTTTCTCGGAACTTAACGCACATCATTCTAGACATAATTCATTCCGCTGTGCCAAATTCCGTGCAAATAGAAAGATATATAGGGACTTTGGTGCACCGTTCACAAAAAATAGGACGAAAATATATATGGGAGCTTTATCTAAATCTGAACCGATTTTTATGAAACTTAGCACACATCATTCTAGACTTAATTCAGTACGCTGTGCCAAATTTCGTGCAAATCGAAAGATATATAGGGACTTTGGCGTAGCATTTACATAAAATCGGACGAAAATATATATGGGAGGTATATCTAAATCTGGACCGATTTTCAAGAAACTTAGCACACATCATTCTAGACTTATTTCAGGACGCTGTGCCAAATTTCGAGCAAATCGATTGATATATTGGGACATTTGTGCACCATTTAATGAAAATCGGACGAAACTATATATGGGAGCTATATCTAAATCTGAACCGATTTTCCCAATTTCAATAGGTTTCGTCCTTGGACCAAATAAGTGACCTATGCCAACTTTCATCCAATTCGGGTCATAAATGCGACCTGTACTTTGTTAACAAGTTAACTTGGACAGACAGACGGAAGGACGGACATGCATAAATCGACTAAGAAAGTGATTCTATGCATATTCTCAAAAGGAACCATGTGTCTATCTCGTTTCCTTTTGCCTGTTACAAACATTTGCACAAATACATAATACTATGTACCACAGTGTGGTGAAGGGTATAACAATCCACGCTTAAAATTAACTACAGCTCTGATAGCTCCTGAAAAAGTATATTTAAAAAAATCCACGCCTATGATAGCGTGAATTTGTATACCCTCTATCATAGAATGGAGGGTAAGCTTGTTTTCCATTTGTAACTCATCGAAATAATCACTTCCGACCCTATAAAGTATGTATATTCTTCATCAGCCTCTAAACGAATTGAGATATATCG
Source organism: Musca vetustissima (assembly GCF_032173495.1). NCBI lineage: Eukaryota > Metazoa > Arthropoda > Insecta > Diptera > Muscidae > Musca > Musca vetustissima. The sequence continues at coordinate 18,361 of NW_026876381.1, read as the reverse complement.
CCAAAATTTTGCACAGAAGTCTTTTGTCTGCAGGCAGGTCAAGTTCGAAGATGAGATACATCGGTCCATGTTTAGGAACATTTCCCATATAAGGTACAGCCCAATTTTCGGATTTTTTTTTTAGCCGAATTTGGTATTTTGTAGTCGTATATGGTAACAAATCTTCCATACCAAAAATATTAATATTCGCCCCCATCTAGGGATAGTCCCCATATAACCCAATTTTATACCCTACACAACTATGTTGTCAGGGTATTATAGTTCTGGGCAGCCCCAAGTGATTGAAACGCCGTGAAATATTGGTTCAAGACCTACCTTTAAGTGTACCGAACGTGATATCTGGACCAGCTGATTTGATCTAGACCACTTCAAGAGGACTGGTTGGCCTTTAAATTTTTTACCAATTACATTGTTGTATGTGGAAGTTATACATAAATATTTAAAGATGTCTGTATGTTATGATGTTGTTTAGTATACGTAATACCCCACTAGATGGTGGAAATTTCGCTCTGATCTCTTTAAAATTTTTCATGTGGTCAATGACGACGCCTAAAATTTTCGGTGATGCTGAGATGATATTTAGGGTGTATAATGAACCGAAAACTTTACTTTTGTCAGATTTTCTAGTCTCTCTACAGGCCATTAATATATGCAGAACATCACATATTTTACACGGTGAAGGAGATCTGACCAAATACTTAGAAGGGCTGTTTAGATGATGATCGGTTAATATTTAGCGCAGTGTTAGACAGAGGAGATGTTGAACTCTAATCGGTTAAAATTTTGACAATATGACCAAATATTGCTTAGGCTCGGAATATAAATCCGCAGAAAGTTAAAATTCAGTGGTAGTTGTGTAGGGTATCATATGGTAGGTACCGTCCGACTATACTACTCCGTTTACTGATTAATATTAAAATAGTTAACTTATTTGTTGGGGTTTTCCCCATATCATCATAGTATGGGGGTCATTCGTTACTCGAAATTGTCAGTTTTTATCCTACAATGTATGGAATTCTAAGACGATTTAGCTATTTGTTGTAATCATTCCGCCTCGTATAACTTTGCTCTCTAAATTGCAGTACTTTGAGGATTTCATACACATGTTCCACCCTACCATGCATTGTCAATATCAGTCCAATTTTGGAGGTTTTGCTATTTAAAAAAAGCTATTAAAAATTGCAAAATTGGGTGTACAAAAAATCGCCAGGTACAATTGTTGTATAGACTTTTTCGTATGTTCACTATATTCACATGTTAAAGTGTATGTTTTCTAAAAACACACAAGATATAGATCAAAATGCAATTTATAGGTTATATACTTTATGATTTCTTTCATGGAATTTTTATTTTATTTTATTTATTTCAGATTATCGTGACCCACAAGGAAACGTAATAAGGTAAGTCAAATTATAACTCAATTATATATCAGTTACTGTGAACTACATTATTCCCAAAATCTACTCTATATATTGAATATTGAGTAAAGAATTTAAAATACAAGATATTGTATGGGACAAAGGTTATTAATTCTGGGCTAATCCATGTCTAACAAACATCAAAATGATGTCTATCCGTTTGCCGATCGAAATCACGATTGGGCTCACAATATTTTAGATCACAGATCACAAGCTACCCTACGCAACTACCACTGAACTCCTATATATCCTACATTCCGAACCTAGGCAGTATTTCGCGATATTTGTACCCTCTTGACCGATGTGTGATATAACAATACATATCTATATATATAAAAGGGCTTAGTGATAAGTGAGTGAGTGAGTGAGTGACAGATCATCGCCCAGGCGAAACAGCTGAAGCTAGAAGCTTGAAATTTTGAGTGTGGGTTGTTGTTGGTGTGTAGGCGTGAGATAAGGCTGGGTTTTTGGAAATTCGAACTAGAAGGGTACGAAAAGTACTAAAATGTACCAAATATGGTACCCTTTGTATTAGGCGAACGGGAAGAGCTAGAATTCTGAAATTTGGCATGTGGGTCACTGATGGAAAGTTAGAAAGATGTACAAAAGGGTTTTTGGAAATTCGTCCTATAAGTGTACTAAAAGTACTAAATTTAGTTCTAATTGTATATATATTGAACATATATAGCTAGAATCTTGAAATTTTATATGAAATACAGGTTGGAACGTGGTGTTGATGTATGGAAATGATTTACGAAATTCGTACTTATATGTATAAAAAGTACAAAATGGTACTAAATTTGGTACTATTTGCATTTAGTTGAGTGTATAGGGATGGAATGCTGAAAATAAGAATTGGGACTACTATTGGAGAACATCATTGAGGTAGAATTAAAAAATCGCACTTATGTGTACGAAAAGTACTAAATGGTACTAAATTTGGTGCAAGTTGGATTTAGGTGAACATTTAGAGCTGGAGTCTTCTAATTGAGAAAAAAATAACTTTTGGAGTGTAGGATTGAGGTAGTTTAAGAAATTCGTACTTATTGGTACGAAAAGTTCTATATGGTACTAAATTTAGTACAATTTGGATTTTGCTTGAAAGGACAGAGCTATAAACCTAAAATTTGGAATAAGGATCACTGTTGAAGATTGAGCTATAAAAACACCTTTGGAAATTCGTATTTATGTGTACGAAAAGTACGAAACGGCACTATATTTGGAACAATTTGGATTTAGGTGGACGGAGAGTGCTGGAAACTTAAAATTTGGAATAATGGTTGCTGTTGGAGTCTAGAATTCAGATATGGAAGCATAGTACTTATGTGCACTAAATGGTACTATATTTGGTACAACTTAGTTATGTGTGAACGGATAGAGCTGGACTCCAGAATTTTCGTATTAAAATTACTGTTAAAGTGTAGGAAAAAAGTACTACTGATACCAAATGGTTTACAAATTGTTTTTGTGTGAACGGATACGGCTGAGATCCTGAAATTTTGAATTAATATAAAAGTTTGAATGCAGGATTGATATATGCCGGTAGTTTTAAAAATTCGTCGTTATGTGTACTAAATGGTACTAAATTTGGTACAAGTAAGATTTGAGTGAACGGATAGAGATGGAAAACTTAAAACTGAAAGATTAAAGAATTAAGGTAGTATTGTAATTACGTACTTATGGATACGAGAAGCACTAAATGGTACTAAAATGGTACAATTCGTTTTGTATGAGCGGGAATCATAAAATTTGGAATTAAAATTAAGGTTGGATTGTTGGATGAGACATGGAGATATTTTAAAAATGCGTAATTATGTGTACTAAATGCTACTAAGTTTAGTACAATTTAGATTTGTGTAAAAGGATAGATACGGAAAAATTATATTTGAAAATACAATTACTGTTAGAGTACAGGATTGAGACAGTGTTGGAAATTCAAACTTATAAGTACGAAAAGTACTAAAAATGGTACAATTTGGATCTATGTGAATGGATAGGGCTGGGATCCTGACATTTGTCATTAAAAATAGTTTTGGAGTGTGAAATTGAGAAGTTTAAGAAACTCGTACTAACGTAATAAATGGTACTAAATTTGATACGGTTTGGATGTGGGCGAACGGATAGAGCTGGAATCCTTAAATGTGGACTTAAGGTTATTATTGGAGTACGATTACTATTTGAAAGCAGGTTTGGAATATTGGTACGAAAGTACAGTACCAAGTCTGGTACAATTGGTTTTTAATGAGCAGACAGAGCTGGAATTCTTCAATTTGGACTTACGATTACTACTTGAAAGTACTACTTGAGGTACATTTGGGAATTTGTACTTATGAGTAAGAAAAGTACTAAATGTGGTACAATTAGGACTTTGATCGATATAAGATTACTGTTAGAGTGTATGATTGATGTAGTTTTAGAAATTCTTACTTATGAGTATGAAAAGTACATAATGGTACTAAATTTCGAACAATTTGGATTTGGTTGAATACGGAGATTTGGAATTTAGGTTATTGTAATAGTGTTGTATTGAGTTATGGAGACAACTATGGATAATCAAATAGTAAATAGAATGAAAATGCACTAAATTTGGATTTGAGTAACACATTCTACATTTTGGATTACCAGCAAAATGTAGAATGTGGGTCACTGACGGAGAGTTAGAAAGAAGTACCAAAAATATTTTGGAAGTAACTGGTACTAAATTTAGTGGTGGTGATGGTATGGAGGTAGTCTTCAAAAATTGTACTTATGTGTTCGATAAGTGCTAAATGAAACTAAATGTGGAACCTGTACTTATTTGCTAAAATCTGATCTATTTTAAGTCTGTGTAATAAAATAAAAAAGAGATTTCGGAAAATAGGGCTTATGTGTATAAAAAGTAGTAAATGGTAATAAACTTGATATTAGACGTAGAAATAGAGGTGGAATTCAGAACTACAGTACAACAAATTATACAGTATTCACGATTTACATATGAAATATTTTTTTGTATTCTCCTTTCCGCATACGAAGTAGCGGGCACTTTGCTAGTAACAATATAATTGGCATTAATTGGAAGATGAATCACTTCTCATAATCATTTATTCACACAACAGTCTGTGTCCATAAAATCCACTAAATATTACACACTTATCATGAAAAGGTCTATGTTTATTCCTTGGATCATAATTGTGGCCTCTAGATCGCCAAGACAAATATAAAAAAAATATTGTTTTGGTCCATTTGATCATTCACAAAAATCATTTGCAAAAGCAATACGGGCAACTATGGCCTGTACTATGTTTGAAAATTATGCTGGACAGACGGACGAATGCACACAAATCTCTAAATCGCTACAGCTAGTCGAGGTATGACGATCGATATACTAATAGGTGGGTCTAAGACAAAAGTCACTTTGAGACCAAATCAAGGTCATGGCCTGGTGAGTATATGAAAACCCTTGATGGAGAAATTTGCCATAAGTTAAAGTTCGGAGATATGGCGTGATCTTTTTTTGTGACGACTCCATTATACTTGAAGAGATGGCTTTATATCGTGATATGTAGCTACTGTATGTATTTTTGGGATTACATTTCTTAAGTAAAATCAAATGAGGATTTTTTGTAGAACATTTCGTCTTTGTAACTCAGTTCCTGGTGAGTTCGAGTCCGGTTGAATGAATTAAGATCGAAAAGGACTTCATTTATTGAATGCGGCTTTTCATCTTCGCAATATTCTACAAAAAGATTGTTCATAAGATTTATGTTGGGGTACTTGAAAACGAGAAATCGCTATTTTAACGTTTTATTGATCTACTAGCATATGCCCGCTACTTCGTTAGCGAACGTAGAAATTATTTAAAAATCGAATATCGACCATAATTAACATTTTTGTATGTTCTCTTATAGTACGTATTTCCAAAAATAAATTTTATTTCCAGTTAATTACAAATTATATCAAGTACCATTTAGTTCACATATGTACAAAATTCCATTACTACCTACGTCATGCAATCCGATGTAAATCTTATTGCCCAATTTGAGGATTCCAGGTGTATGGATGTACTCTAAACTCAAAATCACATATCCCAATCCTACACGTCAATAGTGATCCTTATCTCAAATTTCAAGATTCCAGCTCTATCGGTTCACCCAAAACTAAATTTGGTACCATTAAGTAAAAATGTTCAAAACTTCCTAAATATCCCAATCTTACAGCACAACAATGATCCCAACTCCAAATTTCAGACTCCCAGCTTTATCAGTTCACACAAATTGTACCAAATTTAGTACAACTTAGTACTCATAAGTATGAATTTTAAAAACTACATTCAAACAACACCATTTTGTACACATTAGTACAAATTTCCAAAACTTTCTACATATCGCTATTCTACACCTCAACAGTGACCCTAACTTTACATTTCAGGATTTCGGCTCTATTGGTTAACTCGAATCCAAATTGTACCAAATACAGTACTATTTAGTACTTTTCGTATACATATATAGAATTTTCCAAAACTACCTACAAATCGCTATCCTACACTTCGATGGAAAAGTTAATTTTAAATATCAGGATACCAACTCCATCCGTTTCTCCAAATTCAAATTGTAACAAATTTAGTACAGTTTAGTACGTTTCGTATACATGAGTACATACTTGCAAAACCACCTCATTATATCGACTCTACTCCTCAGGCTTAATTCGAATTCAAAATTTAAAGTTTTAGTTCTATCCATTCACATGTTACGGAATTGTACCAAATTTAGTACATTTTAGTACTTTTTGCATACTTTTACACTCCATCAGTGACCCTCATTTAAAATTTAAGAGTTCTAGCTCTACCGGTTCGGTTGGTATCACATTTAGTACTTTTCGTACCGTTCTAGTATGAATTTCTTATCTGTCACCTTTGGACAAATAGTAAGCCTCACCCTAAATTTCAAGATTCTAGATTCAGCCGTTTCCGGGAATTTTTCGAGCTACAGTGCCAAATGCCAAAATTTTTAAGACTAATCTCTGTGTAGCTCACCTGTCATCATCTCTTTCTAAAACTATTTCTGACAATATAACCATTGGCCCTCTGTTGTAACATAACCTAACCTAACAATAATTTTTAATTTTTTTTAACTACCATTAAAACCTCTGCAATGACTTCGAAACCATTGAACCACAACAAATGACAAGTGTTTGGGTTATAATGTGGCTTAAATGTGAGCAATCCAAAAAGTGATACCATAATCAGAAAACATATGCCGCAATATGTTTTAAAAATAACTTCTGTTTTTAGATGGATGATATCTCCCATTGGAATCAAGCAAATGCTTGACAAAAAATATTTTGTCTAAATTTATGGGAAAAATATAAATATAAAAATCACAGCTACCACAACCTAAATCAGTTAGAACACATTTACCCATTGGTGGATAAAGAACAGCACAAAATAACAAAAAAAAATCAACGGAATAAAAATTATTTAAAATTTTTACCCTGCAAACAAGTGAGCTGTGACCGTAAAAATGCTTTCCAAATTTTCTGCTCTATTGATTTTGGGGTCACTGCTATCAGCAGCGGCGATCTTAGCCGCCGAACCAGCCAGCAAACAAAATTCAACCTCCCCGAAAAATGTTAGTGTGGACGATACGATTTTCAAGCTACCCAGTGCGATCGATGAAGATGAGTTGCTACACGAAATGGGCCTCTTTATGCAGAGTCTGATGCGTTTAGATGTGGATCCCTGTGAAAATTTCTATGAATATGCCTGTGGTAATTGGAAGGCGAGTGAGCGGGTACCATCATCGGGTCGCAAAGATTCCATACTAAGGGTTATTCAAAGTGAAATCAATGATTTAATTGTGGGCTTTTTGAAAAATTCCACCAAAGAGTCAAAAACTGCCGAGGGGAAGGCCAAGACATTCTACGGATCCTGCTTGAGTGCCAGTAAGGATATTAATTTGGGTTTGAAAACGATGCTGGATAATGAAAAGGAGATATTTGGAAAAGTGAAATTGACGGGAAAAAATGATTGGATTGCGCTGAATTTTATTTCACCCTATAATGTATTCCCTCTCCTCCCGATGAGTGTTAATTATAGCACGTTTAGTCGGCAATTTGAGATTTCGATTAATCGGCCCATTGAGGTTTTGAAGAATTTCTACAATACCTCTCAATCGGATGAGTTGTTGCAAAAGCTGGGCCAGGTTGCTTCGGAATTTAAGGTTATGCTGGAATTTGAAAAGAATTTAACCTCGAAGGTACCTCATGGAGATTTTATGGAAAGGTTAACAATGGAGGAATACCTGAAGCAACACGAAAAGGATCCTGTGGATTGGCATCTAGTATTCAAAACAGCTTTTGGAGATTCCGTGCAATCGGAATGGTATATACAAAATCAAATTGGCAACTTTACCGATTTGGAGAGGTTCTTGAGGAAATCCTCCTCGGATAATTTGCGTAATTATGTCAAATGGAGAACCCTAGTGAAATTTTATAAAATATGGAAAACCGATTTACCTAATGATGAGAAGAGAGAGCAGGTTTGCCGCCAGCATACGGAGTCCTATTTCACCTATGGCATATTACCCTGGTTCATTGAACATCTCTACGATGCTGAGAGGCGGGAGGATTCTCTACGCATTGCCCAAACGATTTTACTGAGCTTCTTGAACATTACCGAAAATTACAGCTGGCTGGATGAGGATACGAAATCGGAGGTGGTATCGAAGCTACAGGCCATGGACATTATGGTGGGCTATAAGGATGAAATGCGCCATAGGCAGTTGAGTGATCAAATTTATGCTGATTTGGAGATCGGTGGTGATTGGTATAAAAATCTATTAACTCTAGAAGCCAATCATGCCAGGATAAGACTACATTCGGTACACAAGACAGTGGTGCCACCCATTCTCTCACCCTACAGTGTCAATGCCTTTTATGCGGATTATATCAACACCGCCTTTGTGACCATGGGTATCTCTCAAATGCCCTTATATCATCCCCAATTGCCTGCGTCCCTCAAATTCGGAGGCCTGGGAATGTTAATCGGCCACGAAATGGCTCATGCCCTAGACTCCAATGGCTATCGCATAAATTATGAAGGGAAACCCTATAATTGGTCGGGAGCATCTTTACGACACTTCAAGGAGAAAATACGCTGTTTGGAAAATCAATATAATAAATTTATATATCATGGCATACAGACAAATGGTTTGGTTACAATGCCCGACAATATTGCTTATAATACGGGTGCGAGATTGGCCTATCATTCATATATGGAATTGTATGGGAGGAATGAGGGTCATGAGCGGCCATTACCGGGTTTGGAGTTCACCAATAATGAATTATTTTTTATTAAAATGGCACAGACTTGGTGTTCGGGACGTGATGATACCTTTAAGGTCCAGCATATTAAGACTGATGCCCATGCCTATGCTGAATTTAGGGTATTGGGACCTCTCAGGAATATGCCGGCATTTTCGCAGACATTCCAATGTCGTCTCGGGTCACAAATGAATCCTCTCAAGAAGTGTACTGTGTGGTAATAAATACATCTCTATAAATTGTATTATTATTCTAATATATATTCAGAATTTTTATAACCTTAAATATTCATATTCAATAAAAATATATGATTAATAAAAATTATTTAATTTTATTCAATAAAATAATTTTGCAAGGTTATTTCAGTGGATCAGTTTAGAAAGAGACAGATTTGTTTGAAGGATTAGAAGGAACTTGAATTTGTTAAATATTTTTGTAAGGGTCAGAAAGAGGTGTCTTTGTTAAAATAACCTCAAAAAATATTCTTTAAAAAAATCCACGCCTAAAAATAACCTCAAAAAATATTCTTTAAAAAAATCCACGCCTAAAAATAACCTCAAAAAATATTCTTTAAAAAAATCCACGCCTAAAAATCACCTCAAAAAATATTCTTTAAAAAATCCACGCTTATCGTAGCACCTCAAAAAATATTCTTTAAAAAATCCACGCTTATCGTAGCACCTCAAAAAATATTCGTTTAAAAAATCCACGCCTAAAAATAACCTCAAAAATATTCTTTAAAAAAATCCACGCCTAAAAATAACCTCAAAAAATATTCTTTAAAAAAATCCACGCCTAAAAATAACCTCAAAAATTATTCTTTAAAAAAATCCACGCCTAAAAATAACCTCAAAAATTATTCTTAAAAAAAATCCACGCCTAAAAATAACCTCAAAATTATTCTTTAAAAAATCCACGCCTTTGGTATGGCCTCAAAAATATATCTTTAAAAAATCCACGCCTTTGGTATGGCCTCAAAAATATATCTTTAAAAAATCCACGCCTTTGGTATGGCCTCAAAAATATATCTTTAAAAAATCCACGCCTTTGGTATGGCCTCAAAAATATATCTTTAAAAAATCCACGCCTTTGGTATGGCCTCAAAAATATATCTTTAAAAAATCCACGCCTTTGGTATGGCCTCAAAAATATATCTTTAAAAAATCCACGCCTTTGGTATGGCCTCAAAAATATATCTTTAAAAAATCCACGCCTTTGGTATGGCCTCAAAAATGTATCTTTAAAAAATCCACGCCTTTGGTATGGCCTCAAAAATGTATCTTTAAAAAATCCACGCCTTTGGTATGGCCTCAAAAATATTCGTTAAAAAATCCACGCCTTTGGTATGGCCTCAAAAATGTATCTTTAAAAAATCTACGCCTTTGTTAGGACCTCAAAATTTTATCTTTAAAAAATACACGTCTTTGTTAGGACCTCAAAATTTGATCTTAAAAATAATCCACGCATTTGTTAGGACCTCAAAAATTCTTCTTTAAAAAATCCACGCCTTTGGTACTACCTCAAAAATATTTTTTAAAAAAATCGACACCTCTTGTGAAGCCTCCGAAATGTTGTTTTTTAATCCCCGCCACTTATGAAACCTCAAACCTTAAGAAATCGATGCTCTAATAGGCAGTCGTTTTACAACAAAAAATTTAGTTCGGTTACTCCCACCAGAAAATTAAGTCACAAAGTCAAGATTTCGAACTAATTGGTTCTAAAAGTCACCTGACAAACCCAATATAAAAGGTGGTAAAGACCCAACGATCGGCAAACTAAAATAGAAAAATACTCCTACACTAAGGATGCCGAAATACTAAATCAATTAGTAGATGTCACCATGAGAAAAATTCCAGGATAATAGAGAAACTAAATAAAGTTTTTCTTAAAGGAAAACAAAAGATGTTTTTAACAATTCGATTCCTCTATCGGCCTCTCTTAAAACAATCGATTTATATTAATTGATTTTAAGCAGAAGACAATAACTAAGATCGGCTTAGGCGAATAGCCAGAAAAAAAACACAATTCGTAAGGACGACGTGCTAGGACAATGACCAAATGTGAAGTGGGAGTATCCAATAATATTTGTCAGCATTTGCAATTGTTTTTTCTCTGTTTCTTTTTGGCAAATTGTCATTCTGTGTTGTTTTACTGGTAACACCTTTCTCATTACCAATTAATGACAATGGAAATTTCTCTAGCCAGCCTTTTAGTCTTGGCTACTGCATGGGAAATGTTCTGCCTTGACAACTAAACAACAAATGCAAATATTAAAGCGGGATTTTTCAAAAAGGAGTTTCAAAAACAAAAGACCATAGCAGCAACAGTGTCTTGTCTCTTGGAGAGCGTAGAACGAATCGTTGTGAGCGTAACAATTGTTTGGGAAATTACCCGAGAAGGGAGCGCGGCAATGTGCATTACAATGGAATGAGCATTTCATGCGTGTACAGGTGAGATGGAAAACAATTGGCATTGTGTGGGTGGTAAAAATGTGTAGTTATTTATTTGTCTCAATCATTAGATTTGTATTGAAATGCTAATGATTTTGACTATTGGGATCTCCGAAAAAAACTTAAACCGCCTTTAAAATATCCTTTGGTGCAGTCCCAAAAACTAAATTTTTTGTTAATTCCACGCCATTGGCGTATCTAAAAAACTGGTAAACACTATTAAGGTGTGGATATTTTAAAGAATATTTTTTGAGGCTCCAACAGCGGCGTGGATTTTTAAAAAAATATTTTTAAGGGTCTATCAAAAAGGCGTGGATTTTTAAACAATGTTCATTGAGGATCTAACAGAGGCGTGGGTTTTTAAAGAATATTTTCTGAGGGTCTACTTAAGGCGTGGTATTTTTAAAAAATATTTTTTGAGGGTCTACTTAAGACGTGGATTTTTTTAATGAATATTTTCTGAGGGTCTACTTAAGGAGCGGTGTTTCAAATATTTTTTGAGATTCTACTTAAGGCGTCGATTTTTTAATATATATTATTGAGCTTCTAACAAAGGCGTGGATTTTTTAAAGAATTATTATTTGAAGCTCTTGTAAAGCATGTATTTTTTACAGAAATTTTTTTGGGTCCCTACATTTTTTGGCATGGATTTTTAAAAATTTTTTTATGTTATAGAATATTTTCCGATGTTGTTATAAGGCATGGATTTTTTAAGAATATTCTTGAGGCCCTTATAAGGCTTGGCATGACATGGTTTTTATACCCTTCACCACACTGTTGTACGGGGTATTATGTATTTGTGCATATGTTTGTAAAAGACAAAAGGAATCGAGATAGATCCATGGTTCCTTTTGAGAATATGCATAGAATCACTTTCTGAGTCGATTTATGCATGTCCGTCCGTCCATCCGTCCATGTATTTTTGTGAGCAAAGTACAGGTCGCATTTATGATCCGAATTGGATTAAACTTAGCACAGCTCATTTGTTTGGCCCAAGGACGAACCCTATTGAATTGGGAAAAAATCGGTTCAGATTTAGATATAGCTCCCATATGTATTTTCCGATTTGAGGTAAATTGTGTACCAAAGTCCCTTATATATCTTCCGATTTGCACGAAATTTGGCACAGCGTAATGAATAAGGTCTAGAATGATGTGTGCAAAGTTTCGTGAAAATAGGTTCAGATTTAGATATAACTCCCATATATATCTTCGTCCGATTTTAGGTAAATTGTGTACCAGAGTCCCTATATATCTTTCGATTTGCACGAAATCTGGCACAGCGTAATGAATAAGATCTAGAATAATGTGTGCAAAGTTTCGTAAAAATCGGTTCAGATTTAGATATAGCTCCCATATATATCTTCGTCCGATTTTAGGTAAATTGTGTACCAAAGTCCCTATATATCTTTCGATTTTCACGAAATTCGGCATAACGTACTGAATAAAGTCTAGAACAATGTGTGAAAAGTTTCGTGAAAATCGGTTCAGATTTATATTTATCTCCCATATATATCTTCCTCCGATTTTAGGTAAATTGTGTACCAAAGTCCCTATATATCTTTACTGAATTAAGTCTAGAATGATGTTGCTATGCATCGTGAAAAGATACCTATCTAGGCCGATTGACACAAAGTTCTGAAGTAATATAAAAAATTATAATTTAAATTTATAGAGACTTATAAGGAATGGATCTTTTTAACCATTTTTTGAGGTTCTGACAAAGGATAAATGTTTTAAAGAATATTATTTGTGGATTTTTTAAATATATTTTTTGAGGCTCTTATAAGACATGGATTTTTTTAAAAAAATATTTTTTGAGGCTCTTATAAGGCATCGACTTTTAAAAAATATATTTCTTTGCACCACAAATGCTTAGTTTTTGTACAAATCTTTTTATTGAATTCTTATCCACAAATTTTCTTCTTAACCGTATCTGGCCTACCACGCTGCTTATGCCTGCTAAGCATAAAATTACTGCTCATGCATAGTAATAACCCAGCTAAAGAACATTTCCTCTTGCTCTCGCTCTCTCTCTCTGTAATATGTTTGTTTAAGAATATCATTAGAGACAAATTTGAAATCCTTTCAGAGGGATCACTGGATGAGCAGTAGAGAAAAAGGACACACACTCTAAAGGTAAAGGACATTAAATCTGTTTATCTTTGTTCCCTGCTAACGGTTTATTTAGTATAACAAATGGATTTTCGGCGCCACAGCTCATGCAATCTAGTCGAAGTCATAGCCATGGGCAAATTTTAAACCTCCTGCCGCCAGCCAACATCAGCGTTTACCTGTTGCTGATCTTTATTTCTCACCTTAGTGTGTGTTGTCTGAGCAGCTCAGCTTTTGGGCAATGCATAAAAACAAATTGCTTTGCAGGACAGGAAAAAACAACAACAACAGCCTGTGTGCCAAATGACAACTGACTTTAGCTAATCTAGAGCTAAGGGTCATAAATAAAAATAAACAGCAATAACAACAACAAAACGACATAATGCAGCTCATTCATAGGTGGTATGACTTCAGTGTGCGGGTGTGTGCCTGTGAGTGTGTGTGTCTACGTCTTAAAGTCACTGACTCTACTCGCCATGGTTTATATCCTTGTTTGGTCTTAGGCTGATTTACTTCCACTAAAACTGTGTTATCTTTTTCATGTTTTTGTTGCTGTTGCATTTTTTTGAATAAAAATATTTTCTTTTCCGAGAGATTTTACACAGTAGATTTGGTTCAGGAAAAAAATATATATATATCAGTTAAGCAGAGGGATCATATTGATGGTGGCGACGACCAATATTTGTGGATGAAAATTATAATCGCAGAAAATAAAAAAAACATTGGATAATAATTTCAAAACTGTGGCAATAAAATATGGGTACTAACGACTTGAGTTTTTCTTCTTCTGAAGAAAATGATTAGGACTATGATAGAGCTATACGGAATTTGAGCGTCTGTGTTATGCTCTCGATAATGAGGTATTCTGGGTAGGAACAAAAAGGTTCGATATGATTACTAATAACTATAAACAGAAAGAATTTGAATAGAACGAACTCGTCCATAATGAGGAGAACGACTGTAGCCAAGCCAGGCCCTCAAAAAATATTCTTTAAAAAGTCCACGCCTTTGTTAGGCCCTCAAAAAAATATTCTTTAAAAAGTCCACGCCTTTGTTAGGCCCTAAATATTCTTTAAAAAAAATATCCAAAAAGCCCTCAAAAAATATTCTTTAAAAAGTCCACGCCTTTGTTAGGCCCTCAAAAAATATTCTTTAAAAAGTCCACGCCTTTGTTAGGCCCTCAAAAAATATTCTTTAAAAAGTCCACGCCTTTGTTAGGCCCTCAAAAAATATTCTTTAAAAAGTCCACGCCTTTGTAAGGCCCTCAAAAATTATCCTTTAAAAAATCTACGCCTTTGTTAGGCCCTCAAAAAATATTCTTTAAAAAGTCCACGGCTTTGTTAGGCCATCAAAAATATTCTTTAAAAAGTCCACGACTTTGTTAGGCTCCCAAAAAATATTCTTTAAAAGGTCCACGCCTTTGTTAGGACCTCAAAAAGTATCCTTTAAAAATTTCACGCACTGCTAGTTTTAGAACCATATTTTCTCAAAATGTGAACGAGTGAGTTCCATTTTTCGATTTTCCAACATTGACCTTGAAGTCTACTCCGCCCGACTACCAAACCCTTCATTTAAAAGCGGAAAAGCGTAATTGCAACCAAACAATGAGTCGAAACCATAAAAACAAACATCACTGCTGTGACTTCAATACAAATTAGACATCATTAATCAATAAAAGGGTGGTGGTATCAACATCACCGTAACATGCCGATTGATTACAGGACATGGCCTCAAGGAAGTCATGTAATTCGAAATGTAATAGCCATGAAGATGACCACATGACGTCAGTTTCACACCTACCAGACGTTTCAGGGCCAAGGTAAAATGGTCTCAACATATGCGATCATAAAATGAAACTAAATTTAACTGGCTAATATCATTTTAATCGCTCCAAAGAGCTGGCAGAGCAAAAACTATTTTAATATCGAAATTCTCACCGATCTCAATTGCAGGACATATTGATGATTTTCTTGTGGTCTTGAATTAGTTTAAACTACCATCAGCTACCTTCCATATGTTAAATATGTTGCATTATTGCAATATGGACGCTTGTTACTCTTTCATTGAAGTCCATTCAAAAAATATGCGATCTTTTGGTCCTCCCTCTACACGTCGAATCGTTTACGGGGTTTATGTCGGTTTAGGTTTGTTTGTTGGCTGTTTGGTATTGTATAAAAGAAAATTAGATTTTTAATTAAAATAATTTTGTATGCAATTTAGATAATCGCATAATGTACGAACAAAATATGTTAGCTATGCTCGTTCGTTTATTCCGACGATGGATCGATTAGGTATTGCAAAATTTGTTTTCATCGTTTTTTTTTTTTGGTTTAGACTGCATAAATGCGTGCGATATTTACCATCTTCATAAAGAGATGGTTGTTATGATTCTATATAACCGGGGACAGTGGTATAGAGAGACCATCAACAAAATTTAAAAAATCTACGCCTTTAGTACTACCCAAAAAAAACCTTATGAGAGCCTCAAAAATATTCTTTGAAAAATCCACGCCTTATGAGAGCCTCAAAAAATATTCTTTGAAAAATCCACGCCTTATGAGTATGGCCTCAAAAAATATTCTTTAAAAAATCCACGCCTTATGAGTATGGCCTCAAAAAATATTCTTTAAAAAATCCACGCCTTATGAGAGCCTCAAATAATATTCTTTGAAAAATCCACTCCTTATGAGAGCCTCAAAAAATATTCTTTAAAAAATTCACGCCTTATGAGAGCCTCAAATAATATTCTTTGAAAAATCCACTCCTTATGAGAGCCTCAAAAAATATTCTTTAAAAAATCCACGCCTTATGAGAGCCTCAAATAATATTCTTTAAAAAATCCACGCCTTATGAGAGCCTCAAAAAGTATTCTTTAAAAAATCCACGCCTTATGAGAGCCTCAAAAAATATTCTTTGAAAAATCCACGCCTTATGAGAGCCTCAAAAAATATTCTTTGAAAAATCCACGCCTTATGAGAGCCTCAAAAAATATTCTTTGAAAAATCCACGCCTTATGAGAGCCTCAAAAAATATTCTTTGAAAAATCCACGCCTTAGTTGGAGCCTCAAAAAATTTTCTTTAAAAAATCCACGCCTTAGTTGGAGCCTCAAAAAATTTTCTTTAAAAAATCCACGCCTTAGTTGGAGCCTCAAAAATGTTTCTTTAAAAAATCCACGCCTTATGAGAGCCTCAAAAATTTTTCTTTAAAAAATCCACGCCTTATGAGAGCATCAAAAAATATTCTTTAAAAATCCACGCCTTATGAGAACCACTGTCCCCCCTTGACTATTCAAACAAAGTACATCGCCTTTGTTGTTGTTGTCGTCATTGCCTTGTAGTAAGTAGAAGCGGGCGTTACATAAGGGCGTTTACCAAAATAAAACGAAACAATTTTATACTCAATTGAAGTTAACTTGCAAAACGGTTGTTAAACTTCCTAACAACTAACCAAACGACCGATCGACCAACAGACCATCCTGCCAACCAAACTCAGCCCGGTTATGATCAGCATACCAGCAGCTAAGTAGATGAGGCTGCCGCTTTGACTTGCAAACTTCGTTGGGGAGACTATATGCAAGGCAGATATACAAAAAAAAAAAAAAATCAAAAAGAGTTCAAACATAATTTTAAAGTACTACGAAAAAAACGAAACGAAAACATACAGAAGGAAGGTTTAACATGGCGCAGATAGATAGAAAGACAGACAGGCAGCAGGCAGATCACTGGCCCAGAAGAAAAAACATACCGCAACGGCTGATAGTTAAGTTAAAGCTGAAAATGATTTGGAGAATCAACCCGGTAGACAGGCCGGCCGACAATCAGCCAATCTGCAAGGCATTATTCATTTGCAAAGTTTTTTTTCGGGGTAAGCAAAAATCTTCCTTGGCTCTCCAAAGAAAGCAGCCAAGCCGAAAAGGCGTTATACTTAAAATAAGTGTAGCTAGTTTGCTTTCTCAAAAAACTATCCAAAAATGAGTTGGAAATTTAATCCATTCCTAGGCTAGTTCGTGCCATAACTCATTTAGTTGTTATTTCAGTTCTTCGTTTCTTTTTCCTGATTTCACCTGTTCCAAGCTTCGCGGTACGTGCAGTAATCTCACAGGTCATGACATTGCCTTTCAATCTTAATTCAAAGTTAGTAAGTTTTTAGAGATTGTTCTCGTTTTTTGGGTTCTTATATTTAAATTGATCTGCCGGCAATGGAATACAATGTAGTTTACCTTATGGACATTTGGCTGCATTGGGAGGGACATAGAAAACAAATTCACAATAGCGATGCTAGAGGAAAAATTGCTAATAAGGAGTGGATTTTTTAAAAATTGGAGTGGATTTTTCAAAGAATAGTTTTGGAGGTTCTACAAAGGCGTGGATTTTTTAAAGAATTTTTTTTTTGAAGCCAAAGGCGTGGATTTTTTAAAGAATATTTTTGAAGCCGAAGGCTTGGATTTTTTAAAGAATATTTTTGGAGGCCAAAGGCGTGGATTTTTTAAAGAATATTTTTGAAGCCAAAGGCGTGGATTTTTTAAAGAATATTTTTGAAGCCAAAGGCGTAGATTTTTTAAAAAATATTTTTGAAGCCAAAGGCGTGGATTGTTTAAAGAATATTTTTGTAGCCAAAGGCGTGGATTTTTTAAAGAATATTTTTGAAGCCAAAGGCGTAGATTTTTTAAAAAATATTTTTGAAGCCAAAGGCGTGGATTGTTTAAAGAATATTTTTGTAGCCAAAGGCGTGGATTTTTTAAAGAATATTTTTGAAGCCAAAGGCGTGGATTTTTTGAAGAATATTTTTGAAGCCAAAGGCGTGGATTTTTTGAACAATATTTTTGAAGCCAAAGGCGTAGACTTTTTAAAAAATATTTTTGAAGCCAAAGGCGTGGATTTTTTGAAGAATATTTTTGAAGCCAAAGGCGTGGATTTATTGAAGAATATTTTTGAAGCCAAAGGCGTGGGTTTTTTAAAGGAACATTTTTGGAGGCTGAAACAAAGGCGTGGATTTTTTGAAGGAAAATTTTTGGGGAAAAATTTGAAACAAAGGGGTGGATTTTTTAAAGGGACATTTTTGAGGGTTTAACAAAGGCGT
>NW_026876380.1:0-19518 GCF_032173495.1 Musca vetustissima | reverse complement strand
GGAGAAGTTGTAGCCTTCGTTTTTCATCCTTGTGATTTTATGGTAGGCTTCCGTAGTGGACAAATGTTTCAAAAAATAATGATATTTCGTCTTGTGCTGGCTTTTTTTCATACAGACTCAAGGTATACCACATTACCTGCACTTGTGTTTACTGAAGAAATGTCTAGTTTTTGTTTTTCCTATATTGGTGAATATGTGGTGCAATCGCGCATATTATTTGATTTTTAGTATTTACTAATTATTTTAATGCTATAGTAATAACGATTATAATAAATCTGTAAAACAAAAAATTTATTTTTAAACTTCAACTGAAGAAAGTCAATTTCATGAAAAAATTAATTTTTTATACTGATCGTCAACGTGATGTAAATAAATTAAACAGATCATTGCTATCTTATTTTTTGAGAACAGCAAACTATAGAACATATTTCAGATATTCTAAAATGTTCAGTTTACAAAAAAAGTGACTATACCACATTACCAACCTATACCACATTTGCATCACTTAATTTTAAAAAATAGTACCAAAAACATATACAAAACCAGTAAGGAAAGTAGTAAAGTCGGACGGGGCCGACTATATGATACCCTTCACCACTATGGTTATATTAAACAGGACTATTATCATGAAATTGTATGAAATAAAATATGTGATATTTATCTAAATGTGAAACGACCTAGATCTATCCATAAACATGTCATTCGTTTGTAACAATGGGACGAAAACATGTAAATCGACTTCAAACAAATATCAATAGGTCATCCGTTGGGATAGGTATGTACTTCTAGAAAAGCCAACTACGTTATTCTATGCTCAATTTTGTACGTTGTGCAAAAATTGATGTCTATCTAACAAATATGAGGAGTTTGATGTACAATTTACTTATATATGGTTGCTTTATCCAAATATGAACCGATTTTAACGAAACTTGTCACAGGTTAGGTTATACTAATTTCAGTACGTTTTGTTCCTATCAGCCATACATTGGTTCCTTGGTGCGTCAATTACTTAAAATCAATCCATAATATAAGTGAGCTATATCTAAATCTCAACCGATTTTCACTAAACTTGGCACACATTACTCTGGATTAAACCCAAAACCCTATGCAACATAAGAACTTGGTACATTATTTAGATTAAATCGGACGAAAATATATATATCTAGATCTGAATCGATATTCACGAAACTCAGCACACATCATTCCAGCATCAATTCAGAACGCTATGCCAAATTTTGTGCAAATCGAAGGTTACATAGGACTTTGGTGCACAATTTACATTAAATTGGACGAAAATATATATGGGAGCTATATCTATGTCTTGGCCGATTTTCACGAAACTTGGCACACATCATTCTGGATTAAATTCAAAACGCTATGCAACATAAGAACTTGGTACATTATTTAGATTAAATTGGACGAAAATACATATATATCTAGATCTGAATCGATTTTCACGAAACTCAGCACACATCATTCCAGCATCAATTCAGTACGTTATGCCAAACTTCGTGCAAATCGAAAGTATATTGGACTTTGGTGCTCCATTTACATGAAATCGGACGAAACTATATATGGGAGCTATATCTAAATCGGGACCGATTTTCACGAAACATACCAGACATCATTCTAGCCTAAATTCAGTACGTTATGCCAAATATCGTGCAAATCGAAATATATATAGGGACTTTGGTGCACAATTTACATGAAATCGGGCGAAGCTATATATGGGAGCTATATCTAAATCTGGACCGATTTTCACGAAACTTGGCAGACATCATTCTAGGCTCAATTTAGTGCGTTATGCCAAATTTCGTGCAAATCGAGAGATATATAGGGACTTTGGTGCACAATTTACATGAAATCGGACGAAACTATATATGGGAGCTATATCTAAATCTGGATCGATTTTCTCGAAACTTGGCAGACATCACTCTAGGCTCAATTCAATACGTTATGCCAAATTTCGTGCAAATCGAAAGATATATAAAGACTTTGGGGCACCATTTACATGAAATCGGACGAAACTATATATGGGAGCTATATCTAAATTTGGACCGATTTTCGCGAAACTTGGCAGACATCATTCTAGGCTCAATTTAGTACGTTATGCCAAATTTCGTGCAAATCGATATATAGGGACTTTGGTGCACCATTTACATAAAATCGGACAAATCTATATATGGGAGCTATATCTAAATCTGAACCGATTTTCACGAAACTTGGCAGACATCATTCCAGCATCAATTCAGTGCGTTATGCCAAATTTGGTGCACCATTTACATGAAATCGTACAAACTATATATGGGAGCTATATCTAAATCGGGACCGATTTTCACGAAACATACCAGACATCATTCTAGCCTAAATTCAGTACGTTATGCCAAATTTCGTTCAAATCGAAAGATATATAGGGGTTTTGATGCACCATTTACATGAAATCGGACGAAAATATATATGGGAGCGATATCTAAATCTGGACCGATTTTTCCCAATTTCAATAGGGTTCGTCCTTGGGCCAAACAAATGAGTTGTGCCAAATTTCATCCAATCCGGATCATAAATGCGACCTGTACTTTGCTCACAAAAATACATGGACAGACAGACAGACAGGCGGACATGCTTAAATCGACTTAAAAAGTGATTCTTTGCATATTCTCAAAAGGATTCATGGGTCTATCTCATTTCCTTTTGCCTGTTACAAACATATGCACAAAGACATAATACCCTGTACCACAGAGTGGTGAAGGGTATAATTAGTATTAAAAGTCAAATTCGCCGAATGTGCCCCTAACCGGGGTAGCTTCGGCATTTGATGGGGCAAATTCGGTCGTAGCCTGGTAATTATCATCGCTATAAGTCTGGTTGGAATTCAGATCATCTGAAGGTTCTATTTTGTTTTAATATGCGACTCAAAGTTTGACTTTTAAGGCTATATTTTCTAGCGAGGAAGGTTGACATCTCAGGGTCACACACACACCATCAGAAACAGGTTGTTTCTATCGCATTTTCGTCAATACAAGCACGTTTGGTCTTATGTATGTAATTTCTAACCATATTAAAGTATTATTTTTAAGGGCACACTCAAAAACATTTTAAGGAAATACTATAGCACTATATGTATATGGCCCACTTTAAAATGCTGAATGTACCCCGAAGGCACATTTTATAGTTTTTATACCCTCCACCATAGTATGGAGGGTATATTAATTTTGTTTTCCGTTTGTAACTCATCGAAAAAAACCAGTAAGGAAAGTAGTAAAGTCGGACGGGGCCGACTATATGATACCCTTCACCACTATTGGTATATTAAACAGGACTATTAACATGAAATTGGATGAAATAAAATATGTGATATTTATGTAAATGTGAATCTACCTAGATCTATCCATAAAGTATGTAAATCGACTTCAAATAAATATAAATAGGTCATCCGTTGGTCTATGTCTGTACTTCTAGAAAACGCAACTACGTTATTCTATGCTCAATTTTGTACGATGTGCAAAATTTGATGTCAATCTGACTAACATGAGGAGTTTGATGTCCAATTTACTTGAAATCGGGCGGAAATATATATTTGGAAGCTCTAACCAAATATTAAGCGATTTCAAACAAAATTGTCACAGGTTAGGTTATACTAATTTCAGAACGTTTTGTTCCTCTTGGTTCTTTGGTGCGTCAATTACTTAAAATCAATCTATAATAAAAGGGAACTATATCTAAATCTGGACCGATTTTCACAAAACAAGGCAGACATCATTCTAGGCTCAATTCAGTACGTTATGCTAAATTTCGTGCAAATCTATAGATATATAGCCACTTTGGTGCACCATTTACATGAAATCGGACGAAACTATATATGGGAGCTATGTCTAAATTTCGACCGATTTTCTCAAAAGTTGGTAGACATCATTCTAGGCTCAATTCAGTACGTTATGCCAAATTTCGTGCAAATCGAAGGATATATAGGGACTTTAGGGCACCATTTACATGAAATCGGACGAAACTATATATGGGAGCTATATCTTAATTTGGACCGATTTTCTCGAAAGTTGGCAGACATCATTCTAGGTTCAATTCAGTACGTTATGCCAAATTTCGAGCAAATCGAAGGATATATAGGGTCTTTAGGGCACCATTTACATGAAATCGGACGAAACTATATATGGGAGCTATATCTAAATCTGGACCGATTTTCACGAAACTTGGCAGACATCATTCTAGACCTAAATGATTAGGCTGTACGAAATTTCGTCCAAATCGAAAGTTATATAGGGACCGTTTACATTAAATCGGTTATATATATATATGGGAGCTATATCTAAATCTGAACCGATTTTTCCCAATTTCAATAGGGTTCGTCCTTGGGCCGAATAAGTGACCTATCCCAAATTTCATCCAATTCGGATCATAAATGCGACCTGTACTTTGTTTACAATTTAACATGGACAGACAGACGGACGGACAGACAGACAGACGGACGGACGGACGGACGGACGGACGGACATGCATAAATCGACTTAGAACGTGATTCTATGCATATTCTCAAAAGGAATGGGTCTATCTCGATTATTTTTGCCTGTTACAAACATATGCACAAAGACATAATACCCTGTACCACAGTGTGGTGAAGGGTATAATCATTTCCGACCCTATGAAGTATAAATATTCTTCATCAGCGTAAAATTCTATGACGACATAGCCATGTCCGTCTGCGTGTCCGTCTGTCTGTTGTAATCACTCTAGCGTCTAAACGAATTGAGATAGGCCTGCAGGCAGGTCAAGTTCGAAGATGGGTTTTAAAGGTCCACGTTTAGGCATAGCTCCCATATAAGAATACCCCCCAACTTTCGATATTTTGAGGTTCTTGAGCGCGTTTTTTAACTGAATTCGCTGAAATTTGGTACATTGGGTTTTTATTGGCCAGCAAATCTCTCCACTAAAAATTATAAATATGGGTTCATATTTTCGGATAGCCCCCATATAAGGGTACCCCTAATTTTGCGATATTTTGGGATTTTAGGAAAACCCCCATTAAAACTGCTGAATTTTTTATTTGGTTTACAACAATCGATGGGAAAAATTGTCGTTATATGGATGTTCCCTATGTTTTCATTTCAAACATTTGTCAGTATTTCTATGGTGGAGGGTATCCAAAGTTCGGCCCGGCCGAAGTTAACGCTTTTTTACTTGTTATACCCCCACCATAGTATGGAGGGTATATTAGTTTTGCTTTTCCGTTTGTAACGCATCGAAATAATCATTTCCGACCCTATAAAGTATATATATTCTTGATCAGCGTAAAATTCTATGACGTTGTAATCACTCTAACGTCTAAACGAATTGAGATAGAGCCCCAAAATTTTGCATAGAGTCGTCTTTTGTCTGCAGGCAGGTCGATGATGGGCTATATCGGTCCACGTTTAGGCATAGCTCCCATATAAGGGTACCTCCCATTTTTTGGTATTTTGAAGTTCTTAAGCGTGTTTTTCAACCGAATTCGCTGAAATTTGGTACATTGGGTTCTTATTGGGTACTAAATGCCTCCACAAAAAAGTATTAGTGTAGGTCAACTTTTTCTGGTAGCCCCCATATAACGGTACCTCCTAATTTTCGGTATTTTGAGGTTCTTGAGCGCGTTTTTAAACTAAATGCCTCCACAAAAAATTATTAGTGTAGGTCCACTTTTTCTGGTAGCCCCCATATAACGGTACCTCCTAATTTTCGGTATTTTGAGGATCTTGAGCGCGTTTTTCAACCGAATTTGCTGAAATTTGGTACATTGGGTTCTTATTGGGTACCAAATGTCCCTACTAAAAATTATATATATATAGGTCCACTTTTTCTGGTAGCCCCCATATAAGGGTACCTCCCCATATCCAGATTTTGGGGGGTTCTGACCGTAGTTTTTCACCGAATTGGCTGAAATTCGGTACTTTGAGTTCTTATTGCGTAGCAAATCTTAGGGTACCTCCCAATTTCCAGTTTTTGGGGGGTTTTGACCGGGTTTTTTCACCTAATTGACTGCAATTTAGTAATTTGAGATCTTATTGGGTAGCAAATCTCTTCACAAAAAATTATAAATATAGGTCAATTTTTCGGGTAGCCCCCATGTAAGGGTACCCCCAATTTTCGATATTTTGAGGTTCTTGAGCGCGTTTTTCAACCGAATTCGCTGAAATTTGGTAATTTGTAGTCGTATATGGTAACGAATCTCCCCACCAAAAATTATTAATATTCACCGCTTTTTAGGGGTAGTCCCCATATAACCACCTTTTTATACCCTTCACCAAACTGTGGTACAGGGTGTTATGTCTTTGTGCATATGTTTGTAACAGGCAAAAATAATCGAGATAGACCCATGGTTCCTTTTGAGAATATACATAGAATCACTTTCTAAGTCGATTTATGCATGTCCGTCCGTCCGTCCGTCTGTCTGTCTGTCTGTCTGTCCATGTTAAATTGTAAACAAAGTACAGGTCGCATTTATGATCCGAATTGGATGAAATTTGGCATAGGTCACTTACTCGGCCCAAGGACGAACTCTATTGAAATTGGGAAAAATCGGTTCAGATTTAGATATAGCTCCCATATATATATTTAACCGATTTAATGTAAACGGTCCCTATATATATTTGGATTTGCATTTATTTAGGTTTAGAATGCTGTCTGCCAAGTTCCGTGAAAATCGGTCCAGATTTAGATATAGCTCCCATATATAGTTTCGTCCGATTTCATGTAAATGGTGCCCCAAAGTCCCTATATATATTTTGATTTGCAAGAAATTTGGTATAACGTGCTGAATTAAGCCTAGAGTGATGTATGCCAAGTTTGGAGAAAATCGGTCCAGATTTAGATATAGCTCGCATATATAGTTTCGTCCGATTTCATGTAAATGGTGCCCCAAAGTCCCTATATATCTTTCGATTTGCACGAAATTTGGTACAGCCTAATCATTTAGGTCTAGAATGATGTCTGCCAAGTTTCATGAAAATCGGTCCAGATTTAGATATAGCTCCCATATATAGTTTCGTCCGATTTCATGTAAATGGTGCCCAAAGTCCCTATATATATTTTGATTGGCACGAAATTTGGCATAACGTACTGAATTAAGCCTAGAGTGATGTCTGCCAAGTTTGGAGAAAATCGGTCCAGATTTAGATATAGCTCCCATATATAGTTTCGTCCGATTTGATGTAAATGGTCCACCAAAGTCGCTAAATATCTTTCGATTTGCACAAATTTTGGCATAACGTACTGAATTGAGTCTAGAGTGATGTCTGCCAAGTTTGGAGAAAATCGGTCCAGATTTAGATATAGCTCCCATATATAGTTTCGACCGATTTCATGTAAATGGTGCCCCAAAGTCCCTATATATCTTTCGATTTGCACGAAATTTGGTACAGCCTAATCATTTAGGTCTAGAATGATGTCTGCCAAGTTTGGAGAAAATCGGTCCAGATTTAGATATAGCTCCCATATATAGTTTCGTCCGATTTCATGTAAATGGTGCCCAAAGTCCCTATACATCTTTTGATTGGCACGAAATTTGGCATAACGTACTGAATTAAGCCTAGAGTGATGTCTGCCAAGATTGGAGAAAATCGGTCCAGATTTAGATATAGCTCCCATATATAGTTTCGTCCGATTTGATGTAAATGGTCCACCAAAGTCGCTAAATATCTTTCGATTTGCACAAATTTTGGCATAACGTACTGAATTGAGTCTAGAATGATGTCTGCCAAGTTTCATGAAAATAGGTCAAGATTGAGATATAGCTCCCATATATAGTTTGGTCCGATTTCATGTAAATGGTGCACCAAAGTCCCTATATATCCTTCGATTTGCACGAAATTTGGCATAACGTACTTAATTGAGCCTAGAATGATGTCTGCCAAGTTTCGTGAAAATCGGTCCAGATTTAGATATAGCTCCCTTTTATTATAGATTGATTTTAAGTAATTGACGTACTAAGGAATCAATAGGAACAAAACGTTCTGAAATTAGTACAACCTAACCTGTGGCAAGTTTGTTTGACATCGCTCAATATTTGGATAGAGCTTCCATATATATTTTCGCCCGATTTCAAATAAATTGGGCATCAAACTCCTCATGTTAGTCAGATTGACATCAAATTTTGCACAACTTACAAAATTGAGCATAGAATTAGTTGCGTTTTCTAGAAGTGCAGATATAGCCCAACGGATGACCTATTTATATTTGTTTGAAGTCGATTGACATACTTTATGGATAGATCTAGGTAGATTCACATTTAGATATATATCACATTTTTTTCATCCAATTTTATGTTATAGTCCTGTTTAATATACCCATAGTGGTGAAGGGTAT
Organism: Musca vetustissima; assembly: GCF_032173495.1. Classification (NCBI taxonomy): domain Eukaryota; kingdom Metazoa; phylum Arthropoda; class Insecta; order Diptera; family Muscidae; genus Musca; species Musca vetustissima. The sequence continues at coordinate 11,169 of NW_026876380.1, read as the reverse complement.
CATATAGTCGGCCCCGTCCGACTTTACTACTTTCCTTACTGGTTTATATTAAAATAGTTTACTGATTTGTTCCGTGTGTTGCGGTTGGTTAGTCGTTACGGGGAATAGTCAATTTTTACCCTACAAGGACTATTTAGCCATCTGTTGTAAGCATTCCGCCTTCTGAAGATATTGTGATAAAAAAAAAACTCAAACATGATGATAATGAAATATATCGGCCGACATTTAGGCATATCCTCAATATCGTGATAGCTCCTGAAGGAAATAATTGAGATAAACAATTAAAATATTTGGTTCAAAATTGGCATATACCGGTCATTAATTAGACATAGCCCTCATATGATGATATCCCCAAATATTCACTATTTCCTACACTATGTAATCAATATTGGTCCCTCTTTAGGCATAGCCTCATATAACTTTGTAATCTAAATTACAGTAGTTTGAGGATTTCATACTCTACAATGCGTTATAAATATCAGTCCACTTTTTGGATTATACAGATTTTAGGAAAAATCCCCATTAAAAATTGCCGAAGTTTGTATTTAATGTACATAATGGTTTACATAAATCGGTATTATCGGTATGTGCCCACTTTTTGGTATGTTCCCTATATTTTCATTGCATGTATCTGTCAGTATAACTATGGTGGAGGGTATCCAAAGTTCGGCCCGGCCGAACTTAACGCTTTTTCACTTGTTAATATTCACTCCTTTTTAGGGGTAGTCCCCATATAACCCCCTTTTTATACCCTCCACCATAGTATGGAGGGTATATTAGTTTTGTTTTTCCGTTTGTAACGCATCGAAATAATCATTTCCGACCCTATAACGTATAAATATTCTTGATCAGCATAAAATTCCATGACGATCTAAGCATGTCCGTCTGTCTGTCTGTCTGTTGTAATCACTCTAGCGTCTAAACGAATCGAGATAGAACGCTAAAATTTTGCATAAAGCCGTCTTTTGTCTGCAGGCAGGTCAAGTTCGAAGATGGGCTATATCGGTCCACGTTTAGGCATAGCTCCCATATAAGGGTACCCCCCAATTTTCGGTATTTTAGGGTTCTTGAGCGCGGTTTTCAACCGAATTCGCTGAAATTTGGTACATTGGGTTCTTATTGGGTATCAAATATCCCCACTAAAAATTGTAAATATAGGTCCACTTTTTCTGGTACCACATATGAGGATACCTCCCATTTTTCAGTTGCTGGGGGGTTTTGACCGGATTTTTTCACCGAATTGGCTGTAATTTAGTAATTTTAGTTCTTATTCGGTAGCAAATCTCTCCACAAAAAATTATTAATATAGGTCAATTTTTTCGAGTAGCCCCCATATAAGGGTACCCCCAATTTTCGGTATTTTAGGGTTCTTGAGCGCGGTTTTCAACCGAATTCGCTGAAATTTGGTATATAGGGTTCTTATCGAGTACCAATTTTCCCCACTAAAATTATTTATATAGCCCCCCTATAAGGGTACCCCCAATTTTCGCTATTTTGAGGTTCTTGAGCACGTTTTCAACCGAATTCGCTGAAATTTTGTATTTTGTAGTCGTATATGGTAAAAAATTTCCCTACAAAAAAATAATAATATGCACCCCCTTTTTGGGGTAGTCCCCATGTAACCCCCTTTTTATACCCTCCACCATAGTATGGAGGGTATATTAGTTTTGTTTTACCGTTTGTAACGCATCGAAATAATCATTTCCGACCCTATAAAGTATACATATTCTTGATCAGCGTAAAATTGTATAACGATCTAAGCATGTCCGTCTGTCTGTCTGTCTGTCTGTTGTAATCACTCTAGCGTCTAAACGAATTGAGATAGAGCGCCAAAATATTGTATAGAGTCGTCTTTTGTCTGCAGGCAGGTCAAGTTCGAAGATTGGATATATCGGTCCACGTTTAGGCATAGCTCCCATATAAGGGACGCTCCAAATTTCGGTATTTTGGGGTTCTTGAGCGCGTTTTTCAATCGAATTCGCTGAAATTTGGTATATTGAGTAGCTAATGGGTTCTCAATTTCTCCACAAAAAATTATTCATATAGGTCTATTTTTTCTGGTAGCCCCCATATAACGGTACCCTCTAATTTTCAGTATTTTGGGGGTTTTGATCGTAGTTTTCAACCGAATTCGCTGAAATTTGGTACATTTGGTTCTTATTGGGTTTCAAATATCTCCACTAAAAATTATAAATATAGGTACAATTTTTCTGGTAGCCCCCATATAAGGGTACCCCCAAATGTCGGTATTTTGGGGTTCTTGAGCGCGTTTTTCAACCGAATTCGCTAAAATTTAGTACACTTGGTTCTTATTGGGTTCCAAATATCTCCACCAAGAATTATAAATATAGGTCCAATTTTTCTGGTAGCCCCCATATAAGGGTACCCCCAATTTTCGCTATTTTGAGGTTCTTGAACACGTTTTTCAACCGAATTCGCTGAAATTTAATAATAATATGCACACCCTTTTTGGGGTAGTCCCCATGTAACCCCCTTTTTTATATGGAAATAGTTATGCAATTTGTTCTGCGTTTTGGGTTTGGTTCTAAGACTCTGTTGTAATCATATCACCAGCGGAGGATATTGAGATAAAAAACTAGAACGTAAGGTTCGATAATGAGCTATATATGAACTATAACCCGTATTTAGACCTAGCCCCAGTATGGGAGGTACCAGAAGGAGTGGACCGATGTTCCCCATCTTCGAACTTGAACTATGTTTGAAAGAAGTAATAAGATGGCCACAGTTTGGATGAAATCAAAATTTTCTGAAACAAATTTGGTCCAAGGAAACATGGGGTCTAGAACCATTTTAACCGTGTCAAAGTGTATTCACCCTCATTATCCATAAAGATGTGGGTATAATTGTCCATTAAAAATTTCTGAAATTTGTTTTATAGTTTACATTTTGGTTTACATAACCGGTTTGTTGAAATTTCGATATAGGTCCACTTTTTGGTAATTTTCCTATATTTTCATTTCAAGTACCTGTCAGTATATCTATGGTGGAGGGTATCCAAAGTTCGGCCCGGCCGAACATAACGCTTTTTCACTTGTTTATATTAAAATAGTTATCTGGTTTTTTTCGTGTGTTGGGGTTGGGTAGTTGTTCAGGGGAATAGTCAATTTTTACCCTACAAGGACGTTTTAGCCATCTGTTGTGAGCATTCCGCCTTCTAAAGACATTGTGATAAAAAAACTCATCTCCTCAATATACTGATACCTCATTATATGAGCATAGCCCTCATATAATGATATCCCCAAATATTCACTGTTTCCTACACTATGTTATCAATATTGGTCCCCCTTTAGGCATACCCTCATATAAGTTTGTAATCTAAATTACAGTAATTTGAGGATTTTATTCTCTACCATGCGTTATCAGTATCAGTCCACTTTTTGGATCTTACAGATTTTAGGAAAAGTCCCCATTAAAAATTGGTGAAAATTGTATTTGGTGTACGAAATGGTTTACACAAATCGGTTTGTAGAGTTATCGGTATATGCCCACTTTTTGGTATGTTCCCTATATTTTCATTGCATGTCAGTATAACTATGGTGGAGGGTATCCAAAGTTCGGCCCGGCCGAACTTAACGCTTTTTCACTTGTTTTTTTTTTCATTTTTGTAACAGGCAAAAGGTGCATTTTGAGAATATGCATAGAATCACTTTCTGCGTCGATTTATGCATGTCCGTCCGTCTGTCTGCCCATGTTAAATTTTAAACAAAGTACAGGTCGTTATGATCGGAATTGGATGAAATTTGGCGCAGGTCACTTATTTGGCCCAAGGACGAACACTATTGAAATTGGGAAAAATCGGTTCAGATTTAGATATAGATCCCATATATAGTTTCGTCCGATTTAATGTAAACGCTCCATATATATTCTTTGATTTACACGAAAGTTGGCACACCGAACTGAATTAGGTCTAGAATGATTTGTTTTAAGTTTCCTGAAAATCGGTTCAGATTTAGATGTAGCTCCCATATATATATATATATATATATATATATTAGGTTAGTAATGATGTGTGTTAAGTTTCCTGAAAATCGGTTCAGATTTAGGTATAGGTCCCATATATATTTTCGTCCGATTTAATGTAAACGGTACAACAAAGTCGAAATTTGGTATAGCGTACTGAATAAAGTCTAGAATGATGTGTGCTATGTTTCGTGGAAATCGGTTCTAATTTAGATATAGCTCCCATATATACTTTCGTCGATTTACAATTTCGATTACAATTTGGCATAGTGTACTGAATTAGGTCTTAAATGATGTGTGTGTTAGGTTTCCTGAAAATCGGTCAAGATTTAGATGTAGCTCCCATATTTATGTTGTTGAAATCAGTTCAAATTTGGATAGAGCTATCATATATATTTTCTCCCGAATTTAAGTAAATGATTAATCAAGAACTCAAAACAAGTTTCGATGAAATTGGTTTAGATTCCTGTATGGCTTTTATATATATTTTCGTCCGATTTGAAGTAAATGGTACACCAAACTCCTCATGTTTATCAGATTTTTATTCAAATAATCAAAGGGTGTCCGATTGATATTTGCTTTAAATTGATTTACAGTTGTAGGAAACAACTCTACATCTGACCAAATGAAAAATTTAGTATAGGTTGCAGAATGACATGTTTATGGATCCAATTTCATTTTACTGGTCCTCCAAAAATGCGACGTCAGTTAGGATTATCTCTTGAATATACCCAAAGTAGTGAAGGGTATCATATAGTCGGTCCCGTTCGTCTTACTACTTTCCTTATTGGTTTTTCTATCAATCTTTTAAAAACATTATATTTTTAATTATTTTTATAAGAATGAACATTGTAATTAACTACTTTCCAAAAATACTGCCTTAAAAATAAAAAAAATTTATACTCGAAATACTTACGAAATTGAATGGAAATATTACGAAAACATCTGTAAAAATACAAAAAACCATGCATCTAAATAAGAAATCTCTAGCTAATGAAGCTAGAGATTTCAAAATTTGCGATATTTATTTATTTTAATATTCGATACCTATGTATCGAACCTAGTGATGTACCGATGCCGAAGGTGTCGCAGTCTCCCCTACTTTTAAAATAATTCAAATTTATGTATGATTGCTTCATTTATGATTTTCTGAATGTTCTGCAGAATCGATTGATACATTTAATTATAACATTATCAGCGTTGACTTCAAAAAATATCCACTATAATATGTATCGATAGAAGAACACAGTCTTAAACAATAATAACATCACAAATACAAACAAAAGCATTTTCAAATAATTTTTGGTTTTGTAACGGTGCTGATAAAAGAACATCGATGATTGTGTCATTTACACCCAAATTGATTTGAAATTGAATTTCCGCGTTATTCCCACTGGCAATATCACTTACCACTATTGTCATCTTCCTTTGTTTGGCTTAACACGGTTATGTCTCGTACCCTCCACAACACAACGATAAGTGAGATACGCTTTTGTGAACAAAAAGCTTCAAATTTATATTTTCCGAAAAAAATCAAAAAATAAAATAATGTATCCCAACACCATTATCGATGAATGAGGGCTTAACAGAATTTTCACTTTCTTGCTAACACACCTGTACATGCAACGTAACAAAACTAATCTCATTATGTGGGGTTTTGTTAAAAGCTTTGACATACTACCAAATAGTTGACGTTAACAAACATTCAACAATGAGGAGACATCCCACTATACCGGCATAGAAACAATTGTAAAATATGAATTTGAAGAAATTGCTATAGATTCTCTGTATGATGATGAGAATAATTTATTGATAGCTTTTTGGTGTGATCATAAGGGGACAAATAGCACAGGCGACATAAAATTCATGGACTAAATTAGTTTTGAAGTTCCAAAAGGTACCCATTTCCCATCAATATTTAGGCATGATTAAAATATTACGTTGCACAATGTTTATAAAGTAGATTTTCTGCACAAGGGGGAGTTGACCGATTTTCTCCATTTTTATACCCTTCACCACACTGTGGTACAGGGTATTATGTCTTTGTGCATATGTTTGTAACAAGCAAAAATAATCGAGATAGACCCATGGTTCCTTTTGAGAATATACATAGAATCACTTTCTAAGTCGATTTATGCATGTCCGTCCGTCCGTCTGTCCGTCTGTCTGTCCATGTTAAATTGTAAACAAAGTACAGGTCGCATTTATGATCCGAATTGGATGAAATTTGGCATAGGTCACACATTCGGCCCAAGGACGAACCCTATTGAAATTGGGAAAAATCGGTTCAGATTTGGATATAGCTCCCATATATATATTTAACCGATTTAATGTAAACGGTCCCTATATATCTTTCGATTTGCACGAAATTTGGTACAGCCTAATCATTTAGGTCTAGAATGATGTCTGCCAAGTTTCGTAAAAATCGGTCCAGATTTAGATATAGCTCCCATATATAGTTTCGTCCGATTTCATGTAAATGGTGCACCAAAGTCCCTATATATCTTTCGATTTGCACAAAATTTGGTACAGCCTAAGCACTTAGGTCTAGAATGATGTCTGCCAAGTTTCGAGGAAATCGGTCCAGATTTAGATATAGCTCCCATATATTGTTTTGTCCGATTTCATTTAAATGGTGCCCCAAAGTCCCTATATATATTTTGATTTGCACGAAATTTGGTATAACGTACTTAATTAAGCCTAGAATGATGTCTGCCAAGTTTCGTGAAAATCTGTCAAGATTTAGATATTGCTCCCATATATAGTTTCGTCCGATTTCATGTAAATGGTGCACCAAAGTCCCTATATATCTTTCGACTTGCACGAAATTTGGCATAACGTACTGAATTGAGCCTTGAAAGATGTCTGCCAAGTTTCGAGAAAATCGGTCCAGATTTCTATATAGCTCCCATATATAGTTTCGTCCGATTTCATGTAAATGATGCACCAAAGTCCCTATATATGTTTCGATTTGCACGAAATTTGGCATAGCGTACTGAATTAGTTTCAGAAAAATGTGTGCCAATTTTCGAGAAAATCGGTTCAGATTTAGATATAGCTCCCATATATAGTTTCGTCCGATTTCATGTAAATGATGCACGATTTGCACGAAATTTGGCATAACGTACTGAAAATCGGTCCAGATTTAGATATATCTCCCTTTTATTATAGATTGATTATAAGTAATTGACGCACCAAGGATCCAATAGGCTGATAGGAACAAAACGTTCTGAAATTAGTATAACCTAACCTGTGACAAGTTTGTTTGAAATCGCTTAATATTTGGATAGAGCTTCCATATATATTTTCGCCCGTAAAGTGGGCATCAAACTCCTCATGTTAGTCAGATTGACATCAAAGTTTGCACAACGTACAAAATTGAGCATAGAATTACGTAGTTGCGTTTTCTAGAAGTACAGACATAGCCCAACGGATGACCTATTTATATTTGTTTGAAGTCGATTTACATACTTTATGGATAGATCTAGGTAGATTCATATTTAGATAAATATCACATATTTTATTTCATCCAATTTCATGTTAATCGTCCTGTTTAATATACCCATAGTGGTGAAGGGTATCATATAGTCGGCCCCGTCCGACTTTACTACTTTCCTTACTGGTTGAACTTGATTTGAGTTTGATAGAGATACAAGTTCAAAGACACATTGGGTCTAAAATCAATATTTCTATGAGGCACATTACTCTCACTAGCCATACGCAAAGTTTCGTGAAAATCGCTTCCGATTAGCTTGAGCACTAAAGACCCAAAGTTTGGCAACCGGTACACAATTTCGTACAATGTGCTTAAATTACTATAATTGAATGTTTTCTACGTTGAAATATTTCTAACAACCTCTTTTATATATTTGTTCGCTCATGAAAACTGTATTTACAGAAATTTTAGGTTTTTTTATTTTTATTTACACTTGATGTTGTTGTTGTTCTGCATGTTCATTGGGATTTTCGTGTCTTTGAGATGGATATATGTTCCTTCCATAGCTCGTGTGTTAAGTTTCGAGAAAATTGGGTTAGATTTAGATTTAAGTTCGTTCAATTTCATGTCAATGTTCCTTCGAATAGGCGACGTCTATCAGAATACATATGTAGAATATATTCAAAGTGGTGAAGGGTATCTTATAGTCGGCTCAGTCCGACTTTACTACTTTCCTTACTGGTTTTAATTTGCTTTAAAGTTATTTTTAACATTGTGAATACTCCAATCCGATTTAGCATACATGCACATTAAAGAATGGAACGAATATCCCTGCTGCGTATTAATACAACTGCCATTTCAATAAAACTCGTGATCCATTTTAACTCACATCTTACGCTTCAACATTTATATTTTGCAACTTTGACCCAATTATGATGTATATCTCTGTATGGTTCGATATCGGGGTTAGTGGGAGGTCGTAGACAACACATGTATATACGTTTGTTGTTACCTCGGCGAGTGCGATCAAAATTGTCCATACTGACAGAAGACTTTTAGACACAATGCATACAATTGGTATGAACTCGTATGCAAATCTTTTAAAACGTTTGTGATTACTCGAATTGTTGGTACATGTGTAGAAATGTGCGTGAGGGCGTTTGTGTGGATGTGCGAGCGAGCATAAGTGATGTGAGTAACAATTCATCAATATGGATGAATATTTGGCCCCCAATACGGAATGTAAGTATATTATTTGTGTACAAACGCAGGTGAAATCGTAGAATATCCAGATATGCAGTTATTGGATATCTGAGCAACTGAGGTAGATGCAGATGTATACACAGAGCTTCAATGAAAAATATAAATGTAGGCTGTTAAGTTAAAAATCAAATTTTAAGACGAAAGAAAAAATATAGAACAAATCAATATAGTAACCTAGATGGAAAACCAGTAAGTAAGAATAGTAATCATCAATTTGGGTATATTCAACAGATGCATTCTAACAGACGTCGCATTTTCGATGGACCATTAACATGAAATAGGATGAACTAAAATATGTGATATATATCTAAATATGCAACCGATCAATCCATAAACATGTCATTCTGTAACCTATAGTAAACTCTTCATTTGGATAGATAGAGAATGAGGTAAAATTATGTAAATCGATTAAAAGCAAATCTCAATCGGATATTTAATTATTTGAAACCCAATAAACATGAAGTCGGGCGAATATATCTCAATCTAATCTGGCAATCGGCATAATATTGGGTCTTTAATGAACCATTTACATAAAATCGGACAAAACTATATATGGGAGCTATATCTAAATTTGAACTGAATTTCGCGAAACTTAACACACATCATTCTAAACTTAATTCAGTACGCTGTGCCAAATTGCAAATCGAAAGATACATGGGGACTTTGGTGCACCATTTACTTTAAATCGTACGAAAATATATATTGGAGCTATATTTAAATCTGAACCGATTTTCAAGAAACTTTACACACATCATTGCAAACATCTGCAAATCGAAAGATATATAGGGGCTTTGGTGCACTATTATCATTAAATCGGACGAAAATATTTGTGGGAGCTTTATCATCATCTGAACTGATTTTCCCCAATTTCAATATTTCAATTTTTCCTTGGGTCAAATAAATGAACTCTGACAAATTTCATCCAATTCGGATCATAAATGCGAACTGTAAAACAGCATTTTACATTATTTTGTTGTATTATATTGATAAGTTTAGTTATTGTATCAGCTTTATTGCTTTTACACAATGACAGACGTTTTGTATCGTAGACCCCTCTGTCGTGGAAACGTGACGAAACGTCGAAACGTGATAATGGCTGCAGATCCTTCCTAGCAGTCAAGGCGGAGGAGTTCTATCCGCTGGTGATAACTGGCCACATATGGACTTCTGCCGTTGTAGGAGTTTTCAAAATTGAATTTGCCTTGACCTGTACATTCAGTAGCAGTAGATCGAATTTTCTTTTCAAGATGTGATGCCACTTGGGACGAGGCATTCTATGTTGCTGTCAGATTGATTTTCAATTTAGCTGCCCTATTACCACATTTATTTTTTATACAATTTCATTAACTCCATCAACACTCACTTCTACTTGTGATTCCAGTTGATAAGAAAATCAAAAGGAACAAATTATTGAAATACAGATATTACAAAAAAATGAATAGCTGTTCATTTTATTCCTTCTTTAAGAGCCACTCCTACATTATTCATTTAATTAATCAGTCTTTCATGCATTTCAAGGTGTATTTGATGAAGTTCGTTTAACAATCTCTACCGGCAGCGCCACTACCACCAACATCATCATCCTCACCATCAGCGACGTCTGATTGTATGTTACCCGGATTACTTGATGGTGTCTTTTCACATCTGTTGATGTTGTTGTGTTCTGTGAAACGTTAGAGCGTATAATTAATGCCTGTGCCACACACACATATAGTACACGGCACCATGTTCATGAGAGAATCAAAGCAAAGAGCAATGTCAATGGTCTTCAATTACATTTATTTTCAATAAACGAGAAAAATATATTAAATGAAATTGTACGAATAAAATACAATATATGAATTAACTACAACTGAAGAATATGATATGCATAAGTGTTGAAAAACGCATATATTATTACGCATATTATAGACTCCTAAACTACTAAAAGGATTTTCATGAAATTTTCCCAGACGATTTTGAGTACATTTGCGGTAACATAGGGTACTTAATTATACCCTCCACCACACTGTACAGGGTACTATGTCTTTGTGCATATGTTTGTAACACGCAAAAGGAATCGAGATAGATAGAGTCCGTCCGTCCATGTATTTTTGGCGAGCAAAGTACAGGTCGCACTATTGGATGAAATTTGACACAGCCCATTGGTTTGGCCCAACGACGAACCCTATTGAAAATCATTAGATTTGCACGAATTTTGGCATAGCGTACTAAATTAATTCGACAAAGATGTGTGCTAAATTTCAGTAAAAACGGGCCAGCTTTAGATATAGCTCACGTAAATAGTTTCGCCCGATTTTAGGTAAATGTTCCATCAAAGTTCCTGCAAATCTTTTGATTTGCACGAATTTCGGTATAGCGTACTGAATTAAGTCTAGATTGATGTGTGTTAAGTTTCGTGAAAATCGTTTCAGATTTAGATATAGCTCTCTTATATAGTTTCACCCTGAACACATACAACTGAAGTTTAGTAGAGGACACATAACAAA
>NW_026876379.1:0-19496 GCF_032173495.1 Musca vetustissima | reverse complement strand
AAATGTCATGGAAATAAGGTAAGGAAAAACCTATTTTTTCGAATTGGGGAAGGAAAACATATGTTTCGGAATCTAAATATAGGCAATTTTATGTTGTGTTTTATTAGAAAATGTATGTCAACAATTTGTATTTATCTCTTAGTTATACGGGAAATCGTTCAAACCACAATATGATATAAATTCATTTCCACAAATTTTAATTCTAACCTCAAACATTTTATCAATTACTATAGTCTGCCCAATAATTGGTCAACATAAAGTATTAGATATTCCCAAAGTGTACACAAGAACACGTCACATCTATGTGAAATGCCATCTGACATGGAGACATCGTATTGGAAAAATTATTGTAAATGACACATTGAAGTTTCACTTAACTCGACATCGAAAAATCGATCAAATCCCCAGTGAAAATAAAATAAAAATTAAACTAAGAACAAAAAGAAAATTGATAATATTAAAAATTGGAATAGAATAGAGTGCAAAATACTGAAATTAATACAAATACATTTAGATTAAGGGAACCCCCCCCCCCCCCCCCCCATTCACGATTTTAATTTTTCAAGATTTTCAATGGGCTGGTAAATCAATACCAATGCTTGTTAAGGTTTGTAACTTTGCACATATATAATTGAAGATTTAAAAGAGAAGAAAAATAATTTACAAAAAATTTTTGTTATTGTTTTGTTGTTGTTTTTTGTAATTAAAGACAAGCCTTATTTTTGATGGTGGGCATGATAACTCCTCACTGGAACATCGGAATCCGAAAATTCCAACGGTGTTAGAAAGAGTACATGTTTGGCTTTTGTATGAACTAACGCTGACACAATAAATTGGCTATATCTTCAAGAGTTCTTGAGATTTTCCCTTGAAATTTTGTAGGGACATTTATTAATTAGTGTAGATTCGAATTATATCAACAACATTTTTGACCCCGAGAATGGGGGGGGGGGCCTTAAGACTTCTACGAACCATTAATTGGGCTGAAGTATTTACACGATCTGTTATCTTAAGCTGGCCAAAATAGATTCGCTTCCATAACACGTTTGTGTATAATTTGTCATTCCGGTTGCTCACCTAAAGGTCGAGACCCATTCTGAGTATTTTGATTTATTTCATGGCTTAGGAGAATAAAGGAATACTTGGAAGATAATAACGGTTTCATCCCTAAATGACTGTGTTGGGTATCATATGTGTGTTGGGTATCATATGGTCGACCCCGCCCGTCTATACTGCTCCGCTCACTGGTTATACTCTTCACCACACTGTGGTACAGGGTATTATGTCTTTGTGCATATGTTTGTAACAAGCAAAAATAATCGAGATAGACCCATGGTTCCTTTTGAGAATATGCATAGAATCACTTTCTGAGTCGATTTATGCATGTCCGTCCGTCCGTCTGTCTGTCCATGTTAAATTTTAAACAAAGTACAGGTCGCATTTATGATCCGAATTGGATGAAATTTGGCATAGGTCACTTATTCGGCCCAAGGACGAACCCTATTGAAATTGGGAAAAATCGGTTCAGATTTAGATATAGCTCCCATATATATTTTAACCGATTTAATGTAAACGGTCCCTATATATTTTCGATTTGCACGAAATTTGGTACAGCCTAGTCATTTAGGTCTGGAATGATGTCTACCAAGTTTCGTGAAAATCGGTCCAGATTTAGATATAGCTCCCATATATAGTTTCGTCAGATTTCATGTAAATGGTGCCCCAAAGTCCCCATATATCTTTCGATTTGCACGAAATTTGGCATAACGTACAGAATTGAGCCTAGAGTGATGTCTGCCAAGTTTCGTGAAAATCGGTCAAGATTTAGATATAGCTCCCATATATAGTTTCGTCCGATTTCATGTAAATGGTGCACCAAAGTCCCTATATATCTTTAGATTTGCACGAAATTTGGCATAACGTACAGAATTGAGCCTAGAATGATGTCTGCCAACTTTCGAGAAAATTCGTTCAGATTTAGATATAGCTCCCATATATAGTTTCGTCCGATTTCATGTAAATGGTGCCCCAAAGTTCCTATATATCTTTCGATTTGCACGAAATTTGGTACAGCGTAATCATTTAGGTCTAGAATGATGTCTGCCAAGTTTCGTGAAAATCGGTCAAGATTTAGATATAGCTCCCATATATAGTTTCGTCCGATTTCATGTAAATGGTGCACCAAAGTCCCTATATATCTTTAGATTTGCACGAAATTTGGCATAACGTACAGAATTGAGCCTAGAGTGATGTCTGCCAACTTTCGAGAAAATTCGTTCAGATTTAGATATAGCTCCCATATATAGTTTCGTCCGATTTCATGTAAATGGTGCCCCAAAGTCCCTATATATCTTTAGATTTGCACGAAATTTGGCATAACGTACAGAATTGAGCCTAGAGTGATGTCTGCCAAGTTTCGTGAAAATCGGTCAAGATTTAGATATAGCTCCCATATATAGTTTCGTCCGATTTCATGTAAATGGTGCCCCAAATTCCCTATATATCTTTCGATTTGCACGAAATTTGGCATATCGTACTGAATTAATCCAAGAGTGATGTCTGCCAAGTTTCGAGAAAATCGGTCCAGATTTAGATACACCTCCCATAGATAGTTTCGTCCGATTTCATGTAAATGGTGCCCCAAAGTCCTTATATATCTTTCGATTTGCACGAAATTTGGCATAACGTACTGAATTGAGCCTAGAGTGGCATATCGTACTGAATTAAGCCTAGAGTGGTGTCTGCCAAGTTTTGAGAAAATCGGTTCAGATTTAGATATACATCTCATATATAGTTTCGTTCGATTTCATGTAAAGGGTGCCCCAAAGTCGCTATATATATTTCGATTTGCACTAAATTTGGCGTATCGTACTGAATTAAGCCTAGAGTGATGTCTGCAAAGTTTCGAGCAAATCGGTTCAGAGTTAGGTATAGCTCCCGTATATATTTTCGTCCGATTTAGGAACTATATCCAAATCTGAACCAATTTCAACAAAACTTGCCACACGTTATCTCATAATAAGTTCAATAAGTTGTGCAAAATTTTATGCCAATCGGACCCACCTGGGGAATTCGGTGCAGCATTTATATCTAACTTATAGGTTATACTAAGTTCATTACAAAAGATATATGTGGACGAAAATGTATATGGAAGCTATATCTAAATCTTGAGCGATTTTCAGGAAACTTAACACAGATCATTCTATACTTCATTCAGTACGATATGCCAAATTTCGTGCAAATCGAAAGATATGTAGGGAATCTGATGCACTATTTATTAAAAATCGGACGAAAATATATATGGGAGCTATATCTAAATCTGAACCGATTTTTAGGAAACTCAACACACATAATTCTAGACGCAATTCATTATGCTGTGCCAAATTTCGTGCAAATCGAAAGATATTTAGGGACTTTGGTTCACCATTTTCCTTAAATCGGACGAAAATATATATGAGAGCTATATCTAAATCGGAAACGATTTTCACGAAACTTAACACACACCATTCTAGACTTTATCCAGTACGCTATAAAAAATTTGGCACAGCATAATGAATTGCGTCTAGAATTAATGCTGCACCGAATTCCCCAGGTGGGTCCGATTGGCATAAAATTTTGCACAACTTATTGAACTTATTATGAGATAACGTGTGGCAAGTTTTGTTGATATTGGTTCAGATTTGGATATAGTTCCTATATATAGGTTCGTCAGATTTTAAGTAAAATGTGCACCAAAGTCCCAAAGTTATATAGTTTATATAACCTACTAGCAGACCCGGCAAAAGTTGTTTTGCCTTATCAGAATTGCATCAATATGGGGTTGGTAAAATTTAACGAATTCATGGAAAATATATTTCAGAAACTATTTACCAAAAAATGTTCGTCAAATTTCCACAATCAAAAAATATGCATAATATTTTGCTCATGGCGGTAAACATTTTTAAATATTAAATTATGTCAGTATGTGTGGTATTTCAGTTTATCAATTGATCGAACTTATTCCATCAAACATTTTTCAGGAGAAGGTCAAGTTTTGATCTCACTATTCTTATCTCAAAAGATTATAACTATTCCTATTTTGATCACATAGGATTCATAAGTCCTATAAAAGGTGTGTTGTGTTCAATTACTCCAATCTCCGACTTTTTATGTGTTTCTCAAAAATTTCTTTGGTAAAACTCTTTCCACTGCAATTAAAAACAATCGAAGGAAAATGTGAGTCAAATTGGTACAGTCGTTCTCAGTGGAAACATTTTTAATATCATGAAAAATATATTTGAGGAACCATAAAAGCACATATAAGTTAGAAACCTAGAGCATCTAATGCGCAATTGTGTCCATGTAGGATTCAAATTTATATATATACTTCCCGAATATAATAAAATTTTCAATAATACTTTCCATAGCTAGCTAAATTGTTGAGGTATTTGTGATGAACATTTTGGTATATCCTATGTATATGTATTGACATTTTTTACAAATAAAGCTGGTTTTATTTCCTATTTCAAATACGTTCAAGTTTCACCCAATCGTGTGGGATATATACCATGTGTTGGTTTTATAATGTAAAAAATTGGCTCACCATTATTGTGCGTTTTTAAGCTTCCTTATGTACGATTTTATGTACTTTAAAAGTAGTAACAAATACCGTATACATTGCCTTTAATTCGGTATTTCATGTAGGATAAGGAACTTCTCTGTAAATTGTCAGTATAGAACTTTATGGTATATGTCCCACATAATGGTAGGCAAATCGGTTCAGCCGTTCCTTCAAAATACGTTTTGCAAGATTTTCGTGGATTTTTCTCAAAATGTTCTTTCATAAAAGCCTTCCCACTTCAATTGCAGACAACTGAAAGAAACTTTTAGTCAAATCGGTTCCGCCGTTCTCAATAGATGAGTTACTATACATTTGTACATAATTTGTATAAGTACATTTACATTAATTTTACTTGAGTTTGATAAGTTATTCTTTAATCGTTTGACTCCCATGGGCTTTTCACGAAAACCGGATATGTATGAGCAGGTTTCGGAATACTTAACGTCGGCACACGCCGATTAAGCATCCAATCTCTAATCGGGCAAAACACAAAGGAGCTATATATATCGCGCCATCTGTTGGACGAACTTAAAATTAAACACAAGTACGCTACTCACGCTCCATAGAGCATATACGCAATGTTTGGTCAAAATCGGTGCAGTAGTTCTTGAATTATGGTGATAAACCACAAAAAAACTAAATATTGTGTCATCTGTCGGATGAACTTAAAACTACACAGAAACACTCCTCACGCCCCATAGAGCATGTTTATACAATTTGGTCCAAATCGGTGAAGTAGTTTTTGAGTTTAGCGATCACGAACATACATGTAATTTTTATATATATAGAGATAGAGATAAAGCTTATATACATATTTTCGTCCGATTTGAAGTAAATGGTGCACCAAACTCCTCATGTTTATCAGATATGTATCCAAATAATCAACGGGTATCCGATTGATATATGCTTTAAATTGATTTACATAATTTTGTCCCATTGAAAAGAATCAACTCTATATCTGAAATGAAAAATTTAGTATAGGTTGCAGAAAGACACGTTTATGGGTCCAATTTCATTTTCATGCGACGTCTGTTAAGATTCATCTGTTGTATATAGCCAAAGTTGTGAAGGGTATCATATAATCGGCACCGTCCGACTTTACTACTTTCCTTACTGGTTTTGTTTCTTTTTATGCAAATGGTGCAAATGTAGGACCCTATCTGTTCGCATTACATGAAATATGGCATAACGTATTCAATTGAAGTCGTTTCAGGTTTAGATATAGTTTCCATATTGATTTTCATCCGATTTCATATAAATTGTATACCAAATAACTAAAGTTTGTCCGATTTGGACGAATTAGTACACAACTTAGCAAATGGAACCTAAAATAACGTGTATTGGATATTGTGTCGATATAAAGTTTGGATAGCTCACTGAGCCTCGGCATACCAAATGGTGGATGCCCATTCATACTTTGTTCGATTTCATACAAATGGTTGACATAAAGTTTTTGATAAATTTCAAAATTGTATGTGTATGGGTTGTTTGAATTTACTTTACATATCTATGTAATTTCGTCCGATTTCATTTCCATGTTCCTCCAAAAATGTTGTGTATATTCTATCTACATATGAGCGTCTCTTGTATGTACCTAACGTGGTATAGTCAGCCCGTCCAACTTTTAAACTTTCCTTACTGGTTTTTATTTGAAAATATACATATGGTACCACCTTAATATCCAGACATACATTCATAAATATATTACGACAGTTCTTTGCTGGCAATTGAAAACGGAAATTTAAAATCGGTTTCGTTTATTTTCTGTTTTCTGTGTGTTGTCGCTACTATTGTAATTGATTTGTTGATACCTTAACACAGGCATGCTTACCCATATACGCTACCGTAACTGAGGGTCGATGGGTAAACACATGTTCTCTTTTTCTCTCTTTATGTCAGTCGTTGTTAATGGTGAATTCTCAGTTACGCTCGCACACACTTGCTCTCAATTTAATTTTGCCCAACACTGCCTTAACATTTCAATGTGAATTTGTTCACCATGGAATCCTAGACGGGCTGATTGCTCTTTATGTGAAGTAGTGAGAAACACAAAAACAACCATTGAAAGAAAACAACCTCTTCCTGTGTACCTACTAAATGTTAAGTTAGTACTATGTACAGTAGCGAGCACCAAAAATGCAAAGGCGAGTAAAAGTATGCTTAAGTGTGACAATTATAAAATTATTTTTAATTTTTTAACAAATAATTAACTTTTGTAAATCGAATTTGGAACGAACTATGGTTAGATTGAAAATCCATAATTGAAAAATAAACAGCAAACGAAACTAATATAAACGTTATCGTTATTTTGAGAAAATAAAATTAATTATATATGATATGGCCAAAGCGTTGCATTTTTTATGCCTCGCTACTGTATATATACAATTTTGGAAGAAATTTATAAAAATGTCAGGAAACTAATGTGGAAGAAGAACAGAAAAACAATATGTGTAAAGTCAAACTAATTCCTTTTTAACATTTGAAATGAAAGTGCATGTAAGGTGATAAGCCATGTGATTATTTTCGTTTTATTTGATTTTGGTATAGGAAATTAGATTTTAATCTGATTGCAAAGTAGTATATATATATATATTGAAATTGGGTTCAGATTTAGATATAGTTCCCATATATATTTTCGTCCGTATATATAAATTCTAATAAATACTTACTTATAGTTTTTTAATGGGACACATTTTAGTCCTTTCTTGTAGCTATGGTCAAAACCGACGGCGCAGGCCCCTTAAATGTACTGCCCTGAAAAGATAAACATTTTCACCAAGTATCAATTCAAAAGATATGTATATAAATTAAGATTACTTCCCTAATAACGTTGTCGGGCTAAATCTCAGGTCGTGAGAGTTGGGCTTTATTCGGGAACTACAAACAAACATCCATGTCCATCGTCATACTTGGTAAGGGAGGAAATGCAAATGTAAGAGTCGGTTCTGTATTTATCATCATTAGAATACCTGAAAATTAAGAAGAAAGTATTACAAAAGTAATAAAAAAATCAATAAGGAAAATAGTAAAGTCGGACGGTACCAACTATATTACACCTTTGGGTATATTCAACAGATGCATCCTAACAGACGTCGCATTTTGAAAGAATGTTAATGTTAATGATTTAAAGCAAATCCCAATCGGACAGATGCCAATAAACATCAAGTCGGTCGAAAATATATATGGGCTACGTCAGCATTTCTACAAAACGCAATACGTCACTCTATGAACAATTTTGTACGTTGTGCAAAATTTCGTGTCAATCTGACAAAAATGAAGAGTTTGGTGCACAATTTACTTAAAATCGGACGAAAATATATATGGAAGTTTAATAAAATCTGAGTCGATTCCAATGGCACCTTTCACACATTACATTATACCAACTCCAGTAGGTTGTGGAAAATTTTGCAGCAATCGGTCAACCTTTAGGTCGTTGGTCCAACATTTATTTAAAATCGGACGAAAATATATATGGGAGCTGTACCTAAGTATGAAGCGATTTCTGAATCGCATATATCAATCTGGACCTAATTTAGTACTCTGTGCAAAATTTGTTGTAACATTGGTTATTTCGTGCACCATTTACTTATCTATATCTGAACCGATTTTAACAAAACTTCGCATACATTAATCTGGACGTAATTCAGTATGCTGTGCAAAATGTTGTTTTAATCGGTCTAACTTTACAAAATACGAGTATACTCTCGCATCAACCGTTCACCAATAAGTCGGAATCAGAAAATTTAGACGAAACTGAATTTGAATTTCTTACAACACGTAAAATGTCATATTCATTAATTATGTGGTAACTCAAAGGAAAAACCAGTAAGGAAAGTACCCTTCACCACTTTCGGTATATCCAAAAGATGAAACCTAAAAGACGTCGAATTTTTAAAAGACCAGGGACAAAATTATGAAAATCAATTATAAGCATATATATATCTGTATATATAATCTATATCAAAATGTAATCTGATTTGAACTAAACGTGCCACACATTATGTTATAGTAACTTCAGTACGTAGAACAAAATTTTGTGCCGATTGGACCTACCACGGTAAAGCATTTGAAACCAACTTCTAGGTTATTCTAACTCCAGTACGTTGTGAATAGTTTGTGTCAATTTTGTGTATAATAAGACGACACCATTTACATAATATCGGACGAATATATACATAGGCTATAACTAAATCTGGACCGATTTTCAGGAAACTTAACACACATCATTCTATAACTAATTCATTACGCCATGCCATATTTCATGCAAATCGAAAGATATCTAGGGACTTTGGTACACCATTTAAATAAAATCGGACGAAACTATATTAGGGGGCTATATCTAAATCTGGGCCGATTTTCAGGAAACTTACTTCCACATCATTCTAGAGCTAATTCAGTACGCTACCCCAAATTTCGTGCAAATCGAAAGTTATATAGGGATTTTGGTATACCATATACATTAAATCGGACGAAAATACATATATATGGGAGCTATATCTAAATCTAGACCGATTTTCAGGAAACTTAACACACATCATTCTAGAACTAATTCATTACGCCATATTTCGTGCAAACCGAAAGATGTCTAGGGACTTTGGTACACCATTTACATAAAATCGGACGAAACTATATTAGGAGGCTATAACTAAATCTGGACCGATTTTCAGGAAACTTAACTCACATCATTCTAGAGCTAATTCAGTACGCTACGACAAATTTCGTGCAATTCGAAAGATATATAGGGACTTTGGTACACCATATACTTTAAATCGGATGAAAATATATATGGGAGCTATATCTAAATCTGGACCGATTTTCAGGAAACTTAACACACATTATTCTAGAGCTAATTCATTGCGTTATGCCAAATTTCGTGCAAATCGAAAGATATATAGGGACTTTGGTACACCATTTATATAATATCGGACGAAAATATATATGGGGGTTATTTCTAAATCTGGACCGATTTCCTGGAAACTTAACACACATCATTCTAGAGCTAATTCATTACGCAATGCCAAATTTCGTGCAAAGCGAAAGATATATAGGGACTTTGGTACACCATTTACGTAAAATCGGACGAAAATATATACGGGAGATATATCTAAATCTGAACCGATTTTTACCAGTGATTTTATGGATATTCTCAAAAGGAATCATGTGTCAATCTTGTTTCCTTTTGCTTGTTACAAACATATGCACAGAGACATAATACCCTGTACCCTTCACTATAATAAGTTAATACACAATACGAGAAAATATAAGATTTCCCAGTACCCTATTCTTAGCCATCACTTAATATTTAATTTGGCACGAAACAATTTCCCCAATATTTTCATTTTGATTAGGGGAAAGCCTAAAGGCTCGTTTGTATCCTTGTTTAAATATAGAGATTTCCTTTGTAAATAAAATTGCTTTTATTCCTCTTTAAATATCATTCTATGGGTCCACTGAACTTAAAAAAATATCTAAAAATATATAAATATTAAATTGACAAACATTTATTGCTCCTCACGTGCCGTAAGTATTTATGGTACACAAACATTCACACACATAAATATACCCATGGACTTCTATGCAAGGTACTCAATTTTGTTCGAATATCATAAATTGCTAAAACTTAAGTAACATTTGGCACTTGTGACTTAAATAAAATATGAGTTTTTTGCAGCAGTTAAACAAACTAAACCACTCGGGCAAATTTAGAGTCGTCTGCGTACAAATTTATGTAAATCGATTTATAGCACACTTGATAGACGCTATTCGGCATGCCGCACTGTTCAAAATTTAATCTTAATCGGACACCAGTTTGAAATATATATGGAACCTATGTCTGCATCTGGACCATTTTCAATAAAAGCCAAGAACATTATTTTAGTCTCAATTTTATACGTTATGCAAAATTTCGTGTCAATTGGTGCAAAATTTACCTAAAATCCAACGAAAATATATGTGGGAGCTATATCTAAATCTGAACCGATTTTAACTAAACTTGCGACAGGTTAATTTATATTAATTTCAGTACTTTATACAAATTTGTGGGTCAATCGTACAAACTTTGGTTCTTTTATGCACAATTTACATAAAATCGAAGGAAAGTAGTAAAGTCGGACGGGGCCGACTATATGATACCCTTCGCCACTATGGGCATATTAAACAGCACTATTAATAAGAAATTGGAACAAATAAAATATGTGATATTTATCTAAATGTGATTCGACCTAGATCTATATATAAACATGCCATTCGTTTGTTACAATGTGACAAAAGTATGTAAATCGATATTTGTTTGAAATATTAATAGGTCATTCGATGAGCTACGTCTGTGCTTCTAGAAAACGCAACTACTTTATTCTATGCTCAATTTTGTACTAAATCTCAACTGTACTAAATCTCAACTGGCTCTAGGCTTAGTTCAGTACGTTATGCCAAATTTCGTGCAAATCGAACGATATATAGGGACCATTTACATGAAATCGGACGAAACTATATATGGGAGCTATATCCAAATCTGGACCGATTTTCTCGAAACTTGGCAGACATCATTCCGGGCTCAAATTCGTGTAAATCGAAGTATATATAGGGACTTTGGTGCGCCACTTACATGAAATCGGACGAAACTATATATGGGAGCTATATCTAAATCTGGACCGATTTTCTCAAAACTTGGCAGACATAATTCCAGGCTCAATACCGTACGTTATACTAAATTTCGTGCATATCGAAAGATATATAGGGACTTTGGTGCACCATTTACCTAAAACCGTGCGAAACTATATATGGGAGCTATATCTAAATCTGGACCGATTTTCTCAAAACTTGGCAGACATAATTCCAGGCTCAATTCCATACGTTATACTAAATTTCGTGCCAATCGAAAGATATATAGTGACATTGGTAGACCATTTACCTAAAATCGGGCGAAGTTATATATGGGAGCTATATTTACATCTGAACCGATTTTCACGAAACTTAGCACACGTTATTCTGGACCTAATTCAGTAGGCTATGCGAAAATTCGTGCAAATTAAATGATTTTCAGGGACTTTGGTGCAGCATTTACCTAAAATCGGGTGAAACTATATGGGAGCTATATCTAAATCTGAACCGATTTTCAGGAAACTTAGCACACATCATTCTAGACCTAATTCCGTAGGCTATACCAATTTTCGTGCAAATCAAAAGATATATAGGGACTTTGGTACACTATTTACCTTAAATCGGGCGAAACCATATATGGGAGCTATATCTAAATCTGAACCGATTTTCACGAAACTTAGCACACGTCATTCAAAACTTAATTCAATACGCTATGCCAAAATTCGTGTAAATCAAATGATTTTCAGGGACTTTGGTGCAGCATTTACCTAAAATCGGGCGAAACTATATATGGGAGCTACATCTAAATCTGAACTGATTTTCATGAAACTTGGCACACATCATTCTAAACTAAACATTCTAAATACGCTATACCAAATTTCGTGCAAATCGAAAGATATTTAGGGACTTTGGTACCCCATTTACCTTAAATCGGACGAAAATATATATGGGAGCTATATCTAAATCTGAACCGATTTTCACGAAACTTAGCACACGTCATTCTAGACATAATTCAATACGCTATGCCAAAATTCGTGTAAATCAAATGATTTTCAGGGACTTTGGTGCAGCATTTACCTAAAATCGGGCGAAACTATATATGACAGCTATATCTAAATCTGAACAAATTTTCATGAAACTTGGCACACATCATTCTAGACCTAATCCAGTAGGCTACACGAAATTTCATGCAAATCGAAAGATATGTAGGGACTTTGGTAACCCATTTACCTTAAATCGGACGAAAATATATATGGGAGCTATATCTAAATCTGGGCCAATTTTTCCCAATTTCAATAGGGTTTGTCCTTGGGCCAAACAAGTGAGCTGTGCCAAACTTCATCCAATTTGGATCATAAATGCGACCTGTACTTTGTTTACAATTTAACATGGACAGACGGACAGACGGACGGACGGACATGCAGAAAGTGATTCTATGCATATTCTCAAAAGGAACCATGGGTCTATCTCGATTATTTTTGCCTGTTACAAACATATGCATATGTGGTGAAGGGAATAAATATATATGGGAGCTATATTTAAATCTGAACCTATTTTCACGAAACTTAGCACACATCATTCTAGACTCAATACGCTATTTTTGGGTTTTTGGCACGTTTTTCATTCGAATTGGATGTAATTTATTATTTTGGGTCTCATTTTATAGCAATTCTCCCTACATATAACGATACCCATCTTCTACCGGATTGGCTGCAATTTTATATTTTGAATTCTAATTGGGTGTCAAATTGGAATTTCAGATATATGCTTCAACCACATAAAATGCCGAATTGGAAAAGAATGTGAAAGGCCCTAATCCAACCTGAGAGCTTATTGTTTGGTATTCTGAATGACCACTTCATCCCTGCCAACTAAACAATTTTTATTAATTTTATTTTAAAAATACTTTTTCAAGATTTATACGTGTTACCTCATAATATTAAACACACAAACTTTAAGATACACCACGATAAACACCCATTACAAAAACGAAAACATAACATACATATGTATGTATGTATTATACGTGTGTCCTTTCATCCAAGTGGTCCTGCGTCCATGTGAAATTGTATCGTATAACGTTGCGCCACATCCGTATGCAAATACTCGCAAAAGGCCTATTGTATATTTTGCGTTTGTAAGTCTGTATGTGTGAGCGAGTGTGTACATTGAGGTTCGCAGAGGGAATAATTGAATGCGTACACTTGATGATTACGTTCGTTTCAAGGCAACGATCTATAAAAGTGGTTTCGCTCGCATACATTTTAACGCCTGCCAGCTATTCTACACTACAGTGCCATAGTGCGGTGCGGTACAAACAAAACAGCCTACGTGGCAAGAACACAAATTGACTTTAAATTTGCATTGGAAAAAACCCTGGTTCTTCTATAAAATGTTGTTGGAGATGAGAAGAATGAAAGAGACAAGGTTGAAACTGGTTTAACGTGTTAACTGCATTATGATTGTGAGCTGTGAAATTATGAGCAGACCATTAAGTGTTAAACTAACTTTGGTGTAACATACGATGCATATGTGGCAATGTTCTCTCATCATTAATCGGAAGTCTTTAAAATTATGAAGTAATAACTTGTTTGCATGTACAACAACAAACTATGCCATAATTCTGCAAATTGAATGAGTTTCAGGGACTTTGGTGCACCATTTACCTAAAATCGGGCGAAGCTATATATGGGAGCTATATCTTAATCTGAACCGATTTCCACGAAACTTAGCACACGCCATTTTACACTTAATTCAGTACGCAGTGCCAAAATTCGTGCAAATTGAATGATTTTCAAAGACTTTGGTGCACCATTTACATAAAATCGGGCGAAAATATATATGGGAGCTATATATAAATCAGAACCGATTTCCACGAAACTTAGCGTACATCTTTCTAGACTTAATTCAATACGCTGTGCCAAAATTCGTGCACAGTGAATGATTTTCAGGGACTTTGGTGCATCATTTATCTAAAATCGGGCGAAACTATATATTGGAGGTATATCTAAATCTAAACTGATTTTCCCCAATTTCAATATCGTTCGTCCTTGGGCCAAATAAATGAGCTGTGCAAAGTTTCATCCAATTCGGATCATAAATGCGACCTGTACTTTGTTTACAACTTAACATGGACTATTAGATGGAAGGACCTGCATAAGTCGACTTAAAAAGTGATTCTATGCATATTTTCAAAAGGAACCATGTGTCTATCTCGTTTCCTTTTGCCTGTTACAAACATATGCACAAAGACATAATACCCTGTACCACAGTTCCGTCCGGCCGTCCGTCTGTCTGTAGGTGTTAAATTGTAAACAAAGTACAGGTCGCATTTATAATCCGATTTGGATCAAATTTGGCAAAAGTCACTTATTTGGCCCAAGGACGAACCCTATTGAAAATGAATGAAATCTGGTCAGATTTAAATATAGCCCCCATATAAAGTTTCCTATATATCTTTCGATTTCCACAGTCTACTGAATTGATTCTTGAATGACGTGTATTAAGTTCCGAGAAAATCGGTTCAGATTTAGATATAGCTCCAATATATATGTCGTCCGATTTAAGGTAAATGGTGTACCAAAGTCCCTATGTATCTTTTGATTAACATGAAATTTGCACAGCGTACTGAATTAGGTCTAGAATAATGTATGTTAAGTTTCCTGCAAATCGGTTCAAATATATGTATAGCTACAATATATATTTTCGTCCGATTTTGTTTAAATGGTGCACCAAACTCTGAATATTTGTCCGATTAAGACAAAAATTTGCACTCATACTGAATTAAGTCCAGTTTGATGTCTGTGAAGTTTTGCATAATTTATCTGGATTTCATAAAAATATTACACCATCAAGACTGCTCGATTGGCATGAATTTTTTCATAGATTTCAGAATGTGTGGTTTTTTATTGGTTTAAATATCTATGCAGATCACAAATCATTTTCGCCCGATTCCAGTGGTTCCCCAAAGATGCTATGTCTCTAATATCTACAGGATATTGTGCACATTATCAGCTCATGTACCCAAAATGGGGAAGGGTATCATATAGTCGGCTTCGTCCAACTTTTGATCTCTCCTTACTGGTTTATTTAAGATTATATCCTTTCGCACATATAAATATATGTATGTAGAAATATGTGTAACACATATATGGGCAATCGTGTATGAATACTCTCCAAATGGGATTTACAATGAATAACTAAGGGAGGGGTAAATATACATTTGGGGCATTGTTCAATTTTAGATACGTGTCTATTGTATGCCCATCCAAACCCATATATCGGCCCCTTAAACACACACTTCCAACTTCTCTCTTTCTCAGACACACACACACACACATCTACAGACACTCAAGGACACCAAAATATTTACACGCCCTCAAGGCATAACACAATTATTTAATTTCATGTCATTTAACTTTAGTAGCTTCAAATTGAGCTGAGCTGTTGTTGTAGTTTTAGCTGGACCTGCTGCCTTTCTGGGTGTTAGTGATTTAGCTGGAATTACTATTATTGTACGTTTGGCTGTTTGGTGATATTATGGTTTTTCGATAAACTGTGATTGTGTTCATTTGTGTTGTAATTAATACAAGATTTGTCATGCCTCTTAACTTGTGAACAGAAAATAAAGCGGCGTGAAACCATAATTCGATTTGTGGTTTGCCTGTGGTTCCTGTTGTTCTTTTCAGTTTGATAGTTGCTCGAAAATGCTTACTTGGGCCTATGCCAATATATTATACACACTCATAAACATTTATAACCGTTTTTTTTTTTATTTTATTGAAAAGCACAGAGATTTTTTGGAGGAAAAATATTTTATATTGGAAATTTTGAAATTAATTTGACCTTTGAACAGAGAATCAGTGCAATGTGCAAATGTTTGTAAAAGGCAAAATGAAGCACGTCTGTTCTTCTGTTCATTACGAATGGGATAAACTTTGGACAAACTCCATTGAAATTGTCGGTTCATTGTCGGTTCAGATTTCGATATATAATAGATTTAGATATAGCTCCTTTATATACAATCCTCGGATTTCAGTATAGTTTACCAAATATTTCTTCGCTATTTTTTCTAAATGGAACACCAATAATTTCTATCAGATTTATATATTTTCGATCGATTTAATCTATATGTTTCACTAACTATCCAAGGTTTGTCCGATCGACATCACATTTTGCAAACGTTGGTTTTTGTGCCTACAATAAAGTGTATTACATTTTGTTTAAGTCGGATTATATTTATTTTGGCCGATTTGAACTAATTCATGCACAGAAATTTTCTTCGAATTAGGAGAAACGATAACTAGCGTACCAAGATGTTCTGAGAATTACTTGTATTATTTTTGTTGAAATCGGTTTCGATTTCATTTCTGTATCAAATCAGATTTACATGTACCTATTCTACCATAGACACTTAGTCTTCCCGATTGACATACACTTTTGCCTAGAATAACATATAATTTTTGTAGAGAAAATTACTTCTTCAACCAATAGATAGAAATCCCATTACTTACTTACTTAGCTAGCTTGTTACAGAACGGTTGTTCCATAAGCCGAGCTTAAAAAATATTTCAAAGCGCGTCGGTCTTGTACGCAAGTCCACCAATTTGGAAGACCACGTGCCAAGATGTTGTTTTCTACTTGGTCTTTCCATCTAATTCGTGGCCTTCCCCTTCTACGGGAACCATCAGTAGGCTCATTTTTATATGCCTTTTGAGCTGGGGCATTTTCATTCATACGCACAACATGGCCTAGCCACCGTAGTCGCTGCAGCTCAATACGACTGACTATGTCGATGTCCGCGTATAAATTGTAAAGCTCGTGGTTCATTCGAAAAAGTACCCATGCTTCTGATCCGCTATTATATGGATCAGAAGCATGGGTACTATCAGCGTCTTGTAAAGTGTGAGTTTGGTCTGGTGGGAGGTGGCCTTGTTTCTAAACTGCTTTATTAGACCAAAGTAGCATCTGTTGACCATCACAATCCTTTTCCGAATTTCAAAACTGATGTCATTCGTTTTATTTATGGCGGTACAAAGATATATAAAGTCTTTAACTACATCGAAGCTGTAGTTCCCAAGTTCCACACTTGGTCCGAATCTACTGGACGTCTTGCGCATTGATACCATCAGCTTGGACTTCTCGCCGTTTACTGCCAGACCCACTTTGGCAAACTCCTTTTCAATTTGTTCACAGGTGGCTGTTATCGCTCGCAATGTTCGAACCATTATATCGATGTCATCGGCGTAGGCGAGTAACATGTGTTGTTTGGTGTACAGAGTGTCATTTCTGTTCACCTTTGCGTCTCGTATGACCTTTTCCAGTAGGATGTTAAAAAGATCACATGACAAAATGTCACCTTGTCTGAATCCTCGTTCGGTATTGAGGGGCTCCGATAGGTCCTTTCCTGCTTTAACTGCTGACCTTGTGCCACTTAAAGTTATCCTGCATAGCCGTATTAATTTTGCAGGAATGCCAAACGCAAACATGGCTTTAAACACCTCTGAACGGATCGACAAATAGGTGGTATGTTGATGTGTTTTTCGTGGGTCTTTTCCAGGATTTGGCGCAGAGCACTTTATACGCGATGGGGAGGAGACTTATTCCTCTATAGTTGGCACATATCGTCATGTCTCCTTTTTTGTGCACGGGATGCCTAAGTTCCAATCATTAGGCATGCATTCATCTAGCCAAATTGTGCTAATCAGCTGGTGCATGCTCCTGATCAGCATCTGGCCACCAGTCTTGA
The DNA here is from genome assembly GCF_032173495.1 of Musca vetustissima. Lineage (NCBI taxonomy): Eukaryota > Metazoa > Arthropoda > Insecta > Diptera > Muscidae > Musca > Musca vetustissima. The sequence goes on along the minus strand of NW_026876379.1, from coordinate 1,548 downwards.
ATAGTTCGGCTGATAACCCATCGGCTCCTGCTGCTTTTAATACCTCATCTTGACTAGGTGGTATACACTCTATACCATCATCTCTTATTGGTTCTGGGGTATCTTCTTCATCGCCACTATTTGATTCTAGAAGCTTTTCGAAATGCTCCTTCCAGATCCTCAACACGCTATCTGTATCTGTCACCAGGTTTCCCTCTTCATATCTACAGGAGGATATGCCTGCAGCAAAGCCTTCGGTTTGGTGTTTTACTCGTTGGTAAAATTTCCGGTCTTCATTCTGACTCCTGTACATCTCGATTTGCTCACGCTCACGTTTTTCTTGTTATTTTCTTCTTTTTTCTGAAAATACGTTCCTCCTCTCTCCTTTTCTCCCGATAATTCTCCATCACGTTACGTGTTGTTCTTTACATCAGTAGCCTTACGACACTCCTGATCGTACCATGGGTTTCTTGGTGGTGGTTTTTAGTACCCAATTGTTCCTTTTGCTGCAGTTTGTAGGGAGAGGGCAATTCTTTGCCATTGTGCTTCTATACTATTATCGGGACAAGAAGTGCTTTCTTCAAGCAGATGTGTATGTTGAGCGGAGTAGGCCTTTTCGACGTCGAGTTTCCATTTTATATGCCAATATTATTACTCCTTACCACATACAGTTGAAACAAGGAATTATAAAGATTATGTCAACAATTTTGTACAATATGTTCTTTCGATTATATAACATAATTTATGAATTCATTCGTTAGCATTTATTTGTACATTAGGACTTTGTTTTTATTGTTGTATAATTTATGCAAATGATTTTTTTTTTTCATTTTGAAGTCTCTTATAACATGTAAACAGTTGCTCATTCACAAACATATATAGTACTTTCCTAACTTTTGCGAATATTTTGTCACTCTCTGTAAAATAAAATCTTAAAGAAGAAATAAAACACAACAACAACTTCAAACAAATGCACTTCCTTCCGTTTGACATAATTTTCATAAAAACATGCTTTGATGAATGAAATATTTACTTCACTGCATGAAAGATATGAATGTTGTATAAAAGGGTGGGACGAATAAACCCTATAGCTATGATAGTCTTCTTTTAAAAAATCCACGCCTATAGCTATACATATTTATTACTTCTCTTTAAAAAATCCACGCCTATAGCTATGATAGTCTTCTTTTAAAAAATCCACGCCTATAGCTATGATAGCCACGCCTATAGCTATGATAGTCTTCTTTTAAAAAATCCACGCCTATAGCTATGATAGTCTTCTTTTAAAAAATCCACGCCTATAGCTATGATAGTCTTCTTTTAAAAAATCCACGCCTATAGCTATGATAGTCTTCTTTTAAAAAATCCACGCCTATAGCTATGATAGTCTTCTTTTAAAAAATCCACGCCTATAGCTATGATAGTCTTCTTTTAAAAAATCCACGCCTATAGCTATGATAGTCTTCTTTTAAAAAATCCACGCCTATAGCTATGATAGTCTTCTTTTAAAAAATCCACGCCTATAGCTATGATAGTCTTCTTTTAAAAAATCCACGCCTATAGCTATGA
>NW_026876378.1:0-1960 GCF_032173495.1 Musca vetustissima | reverse complement strand
AAAACTTTAAAATGCGTTTTTTAGGCGTTAGAAGCGTTTAAAGGCCTTAAAATGCCTTTTTAAACTACAGAAAATTAAAATGCGTTTTTTAGGCGTTAGAAGCGTTTAAAGGCCTTAAAATGCCTTTTTAAACTACAGAAAATTAAAATGCGTTTTTAGGCGTTAGAAGCGTTTAAAGGCCTTAAAATGCCTTTTTAAACTACAGAAAATTAAAATGCGTTTTTTAGGCGTTAGAAGCGTTTAAAGGCCTTAAAATGCCTTTTTAAACTACAGAAAATTAAAATGCGTTTTTTAGGCGTTAGAAGCGTTTAAAGGCCTTAAAATGCCTTTTTAAACCACAGAAAATTAAAATGCGTTTTTTAGGCGTTAGAAGCGTTTAAAGGCCTTAAAATGCCTTTTTAGACCACAGAAAATTAAAATGCGTTTTTTAGGCGTTAGAAGCGTTTAAAGGCCTTAAAATGCCTTTTTAGAACACAGAAAATTAAAATGCGTTTTCTAGGCGTTAGAAGCGTTTAAAGGCCTTAAAATTCCTTTTTAGACCGCGTTTTTAGAAAATTAAAATGCGTTTTTTGGGCGTTAGAAGCGTTTAAAGGCCTTAAAATGCCTTTTTAAACTACAGAAAATTAAAATGCGTTTTTTAGGCGTTAGAAGCGTTTAAAGGCCTTAAAATGTCTTTTTAAACTACAGAAAATTAAAATGCGTTTTTTAGGCGTTAGAAGCGTTTAAAGGCCTTAAAATGCCTTTTTAAACTACAGAAAATTAAAATGCATGCAGAAAATTAAAATGCGTTTTTTAGGCGTTAGAAGCGTTTGAAGGCCTTAAAATGCCTTTTTAAACTACAGAAAATTAAAATGCGTTTTTTAGGCGTTAGAAGCGTTTAAAGGCCTTAAAATGCCTTTTTAAACTACAGAAAATTAAAATGCGTTTTTTAGGCGTTAGAAGCGTTTAAAGGCCTTAAAATGCCTTTTTAAACTACAGAAAATTAAAATGCGTTTTCTAGGCGTTAGAAGCGTTTAAAGGCCTTAAAATACCTTTTTAGACCACAGAAAATTAAAATGCGTTTTCTAGGCGTTAGAAGCGTTTAAAGGCCTTAAAATGCCTTTTTAGACCACAGAAAATTAAAACGCATTTTAATTTTCTGTGGTCTAAAAAGGCATTTTAAGGCCTTTAAACGCTTCTAACGCCTAGAAAACGCATTTTAATTTTCTGTTTTTTCATTTTAAGGCCTTTAAACGCTTCTAACGCCTAAAAAACGCATTTTAATTTTCTGTAGTTTAAAAAGTCATTTTAAGGCCTTTAAACGCTTCTAACGCCTAAAAAACGCATTTTAATTTTCTGTAGTTTAAAAAGGCATTTTAAGGCCTTTAAACGCTTCTAACGCCTAAAAAACGCATTTTAATTTTCTGTAGTTTAAAAAGGCATTTTAAGGCCTTTAAACGCTTCTAACGCCTAGAAAACGCATTTTAATTTTCTGTGGTCTAAAAAGGCATTTTAACGCTTCTAACGCCTAGAAAACGCATTTTAATTTTCTGTGGTCTAAAAAGGCATTTTAACGCTTCTAACGCCTAGAAAACGCATTTTAATTTTCTGTGGTCTAAAAAGGCATTTTAAGGCCTTTAAACGCTTCTAACGCCTAAAAAACGCATTTTAATTTTCTGTAATTTAAAAAGGCATTTTAAGGCCTTTAAACGCTTCTAACGCCTAAAAAACGCAATTTAATTTTCTGTGGTTTAAAAAGGCATTTTAAGGCCTTTAAACGCTTCTAACGCCTAAAAAACGCATTTTAATTTTCTGTTTTAATTTTCTGTTTAAAAAGGCATTTTAAGGCCTTTAAACGCTTCTAACGCCTAAAAAACGCATTTTAATTTTCTAAAAACGCATTTTAATTTTCTGTGGTCTAAAAATGCATTTTAAGGCCTTTAAACGCTTCTAACGCCTAAAAAACGCAATTTAATTTTCT